>NC_037328.1:109464680-109764680 GCF_002263795.3 Bos taurus | reverse complement strand
TAGTCAATCCCAATGTACAATAAACATAAATAACTCTGGAGGAGGGACCCCAGTACTCCCACAACTTACCTTCCTAATACAAAATTTCCTTTCCTAATTCTGAATTTCCTTTTGGGAAAATAAAACAAGAATCAGGTTAGTTTTGAAACACAGAGTACTTCTAAACACAAGGGGCTCCAGTTCTAAGCAGAGTAATCTTCTAAGCAAAGGTAATTTTATGAGTTACCAGATTTTACCAACTGTATGCATTTTTCTATGGAGAAGGTGCATAGCTTTCAATAGAATAGAAATGGGATACAACTCAAAAAAAATGAAAGTTAGGGAACAGTGCTCTGGAGAATAAAATAGAGAGCCCCATCCCTATCCAAGGATGGTTCTTCAACCACCACCACTCGGCCATCTAACTGAAATGGTGAAAGGTAAAGTCAATTTTCCAAATTCAACATTTCTCTGGTGTTCTAGTTTCCATATTTCTTAGATATGAGGGTATAAACTGCCACCATGTTTATTTTAAAGAGATTTCTATAAGGGACTGAAGTACTCTTTCATTCCTTTCAGAACAGTGAGTGTCAAGTGGCTACCCCATCTGGTGTTTAGAGACATCGTCGTCCTCACCACCATTCCAAGTCAGCGAATGGTAGCAGGTGACAATAGATGTTCAAGGAGCAGAGATGTCCCTCTGCAGTAGGATACACCATCATATAAAAAGAACTAGTAACCCTGAGTGTGGCACTCGAGTCATAAAAAACGGCATTTTTAAAACTTTAAAATGCTACATGGAGGTTTAAAATTCTAAATGGTAAAGTAGGCTCTTCACTTTCCATCATATTTCCATTTTCCACAAAATTCTAAGGAGATAGTTGTCATCAGATATGGCTACATAATTCTTTTTAAAACACTAAAAATATTGTGGTTTGTAATCCAGAGAGCCCAGTCCTCATCGGTTTGTGATTATAAAAGAAGTCATGACTGAATTAATCATTAGCCTTTTTTTCCAGAAATTCATCTGTCTCAAAGTTTCCGCCACTATTTTCAGGAACCCCCTACAATCCCAGTGTACTTTGTTCATGATGGTATTACATCAGCTTTTCACAAAGAGTGTTCCTGGAACAGTAGATCCAGAAAATGACCAGGAAGAAAGAAACTCTGGGAAACATTGTACCTAGATGCCTCCTTAGCAGGATGCCATGAACATTCCATTAGTGCCGGTGCCAAGACATCCTGTTTTGCCTTCTTTAATCTAATGTCACTTAAGTCCTGATCCAGAAAGTAGAGTTTGCAGTAGAAGTATATGTTTACTTTCTGTTGTAGCATTCTGTAACATTTATGACTTTGTCCTTGATAAGTAGGTAGGGAAAATATTAACTATTCCACATTGGGAATGAGAAAATTAAAGCATAAAAATGTTAAATTATTTAGTCAATGTCACCCAGGGTATTTATGACAAATCTGAGACTCGAGTCCAATGCTCTTTTTATTATCCTGGTGGTTTGGGGCTTCCAAGTAGTCATAAGAGGTTGGGACATTCACTTAGTACCTGCCACATAAATGAAGAAACACACTTGGGCCTTCAGAGAAGCCACTGTAGAAAAAAATATCCTAGTCACATGATTTCCTCCAAAACCTTGATCTTATTATCCTACCCTATTACCTTTTCAAGGCCAGGAAATTCCTACTGCTTTCTCTTACCAACCCATACCCAAATTTTGTATCAGCTTTTCTCAGTTCATACCAATTAGGAATCAAAAATCTGAAAATGTCAAGAAATGATGAAATGTAATGAATTGGACAGAAAAAAATATAGACAAACCTTATATTTAAGGTTTTTATTTATATTTAAAACCTTATATTTAAAATGTTTTTATAAAACTTTACAAATGTGAAACTACTGATTAGTTTATGGAACATGAAATATTATCAATTGAAATTTATTTCCTCATAAAATCATTGTTTCATTACAGCTCAAATAAACCATTGAATGGATTTGTTGAATTTACATTTAAATGTATTATATTTTCACATAAATGCAACATTATATTGCCAAACCTTAAACAATTTAGCTAGTTTTAATATTTTTGAATTTTTGAGAAGCAGGCAAACTCTTGGGAATAAATTAAATACTATAGGTCAGTAAAACAGAATGTTATTCTATTTTCTGGACAGAGTCTGCCAGTATAGGACAGAAGAAGGGTTATAGTTTTTACCAAAAGAGCTCAGAAGAAAAACAACTTTTTGAATGATGAAGCTATCACCACATGCAATTATGTCTGATCAGCCTCAGTTGTCTAGAAACCTCTACAAGCAGCTTTTGCTTTTCAAAAATTTCCTTTATATCTTTTTGCGGATTTCTGAAAATTAGAGTTTTGTCCTGAATGAAACAAGTTTCATCTTGCTCCCCAACGTCGTTCATTTTCTTCCATCAGAGGCAGCCTTATGGGGATGTGCCAAACTATCCCTGCTCCATGCAAATTTCATAATGCCGGTGCCTCCCTGGTGTACCACATAGGAGTCAGAGAAACACTGGCTAGTCCCCTCTGCCTCCTTCACCCCACCCCCTCACCAGACTCCAGGTGGCTTCTTTTCCTGAAACTCCTCAACGGATCATTGCTTGGGTTATCTCTTCTCACCTAATCCTCACCTCACAGTTGCCACTTGTTTTTCAACACAAGTAGGTCTTAAAAACAAAATTGATCAACTATGTGTTCAAGAGGAATCCAAGTGTGTACAAGGTCCTTTCCTTGCCATTTCATTCATCCACTCAACAGACTTTTATTAGGAGCCTGCTCTGGCTGGTTTGTGCTGGGTGCCAAGGATACAGAAAGCATTAAAACAGGACCCCAGCCTAGGAAAGTTCACTCTAGCAGGAAAGACATTGTGTCCAAGATAAATTGTGATGCTGCAGAGTACACACAGTGACAAGTGCTGAGGAAATACAGAGAAGGAAGCAATTAGTCTACTGGGAGAGCTGGGGAAAGGAGGTGCCCTTATGACTAGGTCCTCAAAGGTAGATAGGAGTTTATCAGTCTGAAAATCTGAGCACAAGTGTACCTGAGACAGTGGCATATATTCACTGAAAGAAATGAGATGGCTATATGCATTTTAACTTACATGCCAATAAAGTTTTGGAGGTGCAAATGCTGTCAACCTCAAAATCTCTGTGAGAGAAATTTACACTTTCTGATCCAAAGGAAGGTCATCAATCAACTTTTGGCATTCCCTCCACCTTACCTCACAGTCCTGTCAGGAACCTCTCCACACCTTCACCAACAATGATTTAAATAGGCTATCCCTTCTCCCAAGTTTTCAGGCCTACCTGTTAACATCCACTCCTTCACACCTGATAAATGAACCAGCAATTCATTCTCGTGAAAATACAGCTGTAAAGTTTCATAAATAATAAATTAAAACTTGCAGTTGCCATCGAGGTTAAAATAATCTTTAGACTAACTATTGGCAGAGCATTTAGTCATAGCTCATGATGGAATATGGTTCTGCCACATTCAGCTCTAATTTGTGCCTGAGGGGAATTTTCCAGGTAAAGGTGAATGGTACAATGTCAAAAGTATCTGAATGTCTGGTATCAAGTAGGCATAACAGCTAACTAATGTTTGGGGGTTTTAATCATGTTTTATCCATGATCCTGGTTTTCCTTATCTCAAAAACAAAAATTGAAAAATGAACAGAACCTCTGGTCCTTCTCTCCTTCATATCTCCCTTATTTCCCCACCAAATTTGGGGTGCAAATGATCCCTTCTATTTTATTACCACCCATTCCCTTCTCCACCCCCTCCCCACCCACACAGTTAGATCTTTGTCAGGCCACTCTATTCCTATTCTAATGATTCTGCCTCTTGAAGATCTCTCATAGCCTCTAATCTAATCAAATGTTCCCATTAATGCTTAATATTTTATACTACATGATGTATTATTCTTGCCCACCATCTTTCCTTCTCAAAGCCACCTTAGCTCTCAGTTCTGAATGCAGTCATTCATCAGACATCCACTGATGACCCCAAGTCTGTGCTAGGCACTGGGGTTAGCACCATTTCTGCCTTCAAGAAATTTTTAATCAAACAGGGAAGTCAGAAAAGAGTCCCATAACTATAAACAGGCATGGTATGTCATTAGAATATTCACTGAGTGTATCCTTTCACCCAACAAGCCAAAGACAAAGAAAATGTCCTGGAGAAGGTGAGCTGGGTTCAGAAGGTCAAGGTTGAGTTCATAAGGAAGGAAACGCAAAATGTTCCTGGAAAAAAGTACTTCAGTGCTTCTCCAGTCCTCTTTCCCTACCTTTTGTCATCTGTCCACCTCTTTTCCATTTTGATTCTAGGTATAAACAGAGACTCAGTCCTCATTCCTCAATGCTTTCTCTACCCACTTCTGCTCATCAACAGAACCTACTTCATAGTTTAACCACCTGCAACATGAGATGATAGTTAAATCTGAGCCTCCTGACCCAAATCTCCAACTCCCTACAGCCCAGAACCACAGGAGGAGCACACTATCTCCTGGTTATCAGTATTTTCAGACCTGGCTCACTATCTACCCATGAAGAACAGCCTCTTCACAGCTTGAGAATTTCCAGCAATAGGACTATCCTTCTTCCAGGGACTAGAATTCAAAAGCTTGAGAAGAATCTTTTTCTTCTCTCCTTTCTCCCTACTCAGTTTTCCATGTACTCATGAATGAAAAAAAATATATATTATTCATCAGAGCTTCCCCTTCTTCTAAAAACCCTAATTAATTCTCTTTTGCTCTCAAAATAAAATAATCCTTAATCTAGATTTAAAACTCTCCATAGTCTGGTCCCTTATCCAATCCCAACACCATGTAGTCTCATCATATTAATATAACATTTGAGGGTTTTGAAAGTGTCTTCCCAAAGCTACTTCTGCAAACATGATCTCTTTTGCCTACCACAGTGCCCTGATAAGACAGGCAAGGCAGGCATTATTATTCCTCTTTCTTTAGAAGACAAAACCAAGACTCTGAGAAACAGATTCAATTAGGTCTTCTAATTCTTAACTCAGCACTCCTTCTCATTGGCTCACATCGTGTTTCATGTTTTGATTTATTACACAAGTGCACCACCAATTGTTTCTTTCCAAATTGAGAGCTTCTAAAAAGAAGAAAAAGTGTCAGAGATTTTTTTTTTTTTTTCTGTAACTGCTCAGCATGTGGCATGTGGCACTGCATTGTGGATCAAAAAGACCCTCAATGCTTTTTGAATAAGTGTTTTAACCACATGATTCTTTTTAAGGAAGTCACAGTCTTACTCCTTTGCTTAAAACTCAAACCCTCAGCTCTTCTGATTAGATTCAGTTCAGTTCAGTTGCTCAGTTATGTCTGACTCTTTGTGACCCCATGGACTGCAGCATGCCAGGCTTCCCTGTCCATCACCAACTCCCCGAGTTTGCTCAAACTCATGTCCATCGAGTCCATCGAGTGATGCCATCCAACCATCTCATCCTCTGTCGTCCCCTTCTCCTCCTGCCTTCAATCTTTCCCAGCATCAGGGTCTTTTCAAATGAATTAGCTTTTCGCATCAGGTGGCCAAAGAATTGGAGTTTCAGCTTCAGCATCAGTCCTTCCAATGAATATTCAAGGACTGATTTCCTTTAGGATTGACTGATTAGATTATCTTAATATAAACATGTGACCACAGCTGACAAGGTCTTCGTGATCTTACCATGGCCAACCACTCTGATTTCATCCTCTCCACAATCCGTCCCCAACTTTCGCCCACCAGGCTCCTTCTTTCTGTTACCTGGGTTTGCTGAGCTCATGCCCATCTTCAAGCTTTGTGTCAGCTGCTTCTGTGAACTAAAATGCCCTGTGGCTGACTCCTGCTCATCATTCTGGTCTCAGCACAAATGCCATCACCTCAGAGAAGCCTTCCCTGACCACCCAACCTAGAGTTAGCCTTAGTCATTCTCATCCTGATGTATTTTCTTCCCAGCATATATCATAATCTAAACTTATGTGTTTCATTTCTTGTCTCCCATTAGAATGTCTCCCATCAGTAGGTCTGAGACGTTATTCCTCAGTTCCCTAGTGCCTAAACTAGGGCAATATCTATTTGTCAAACGCATGAATGGATGAATGAATGAACAGTGAATAAACCTGTTTCATCTATAAAAACAGAGTTGGAATAGATAATCTCTAAGGTCTTTCCCCACATAGTGTTCTTTAATGAATCACAGTTGTTTTTTTCATGGAATCAGCCTAGGTTCCTTTACTGGTTATCATTAGGACATGTTTTATTTTTCTATTGACTTTAGTTCTCTCACTGAAGAGAGTCTCATGAGTAGAGAAACAATATTGAGAGAAGACAAGAAGAAGGTCAAATAATAGAGTTCAGGTAAAGAACCGCTCGCTTCATATTGTGAGGCAGCTGCCTCTCCCGTCACAGCCTTGTCACAGGCTGCAGTCCCACAATCACATTTGCTATCCACTTTTTGTTTTTTAATATGTTTGCATTATTCTCCCAATATAACCCTTTGTTTTCTTTGGCCTTGATAAAGACATTCCTAAGATAGTTATTATTTCTGAGCTTTCCCCAAGGTACAAAATATATTGACTGAGAAATCAGTTCTCCAATGGGAAATGCTGGCACATACCTGATGGGACAAGTCAGCATGTGCCTTCAACTGCTGGTGACCATAGCGGTGTGTGTTTGCATATCATTCTCTTCATACATTGGGCATCCAGTTATTGCTGAATTCAGTTATTCATAGAAAATATTATTTTGCAGCTACTCTGAAGATAGTAGCTTTATGAGACACTGTGATAAAGACTCTGAAACAAGCCATTTTAAATGTTTCTAACCATCGCGAAGAATGCTGCTGCTGCTAAGTCACTTCAGTCGTGTCCAACTCTGTGCGACCCCATAGACGGCAGCCCACCAGGCTCCCCCATCCCTGGGATTCTCTAGGCAAGAACACTGGAGTGGGTTGCCATTTCCTTCTCCAATGTGTGAAAGTGAAAAGTAAAAGTGAAGTCGCTCAGTCATGTCCGACTCCTAGCGACCCCATGGACTGCAGCCCACCAGGCTCCTCCGTCCATGGGATTTTCCAGGCAAGAGTACTGGAGTGGGGTGCCATTGCCTTCTCCCAAGAATAACTAACTACTAACAGTGGCTCCAAATCCTTAATGATTGCTGACCTTTACCTAAGCTTGTCTTGAAAAAACAAAATCTACCACTGGATACTTCTTTTGTCAAGAGCCTCCAGAAATGCACTTTGAAATTTGTTCAAAGTGTGCTATTTACCCATCATTATGGAAACTTTCAAAGAAGGCAATGGCATCCCACTCCAGTACTCTTGCCTGGAAAATCCCATGGATGGAGGAGCCTGGTAGGCTGCAGTCCATTGGATCGCTAAGAGTCGGACACAACTGAGCAACTTCACTTTCACTTTTCACTTTCATGCATTGGAGAAGGAAATGGCAACCCACTCCAGTGTTCTTGCCTGGAGAATCCCAGGGATGGAGAAGCCTGGTGGGCTGCAGTCCATGGGGTCGCACAGAGTCGGACACGACTGAAGTGACTTAGCAGCAGCGGCAGCATGGAAACTTTAGACTTACAATGTTTTCTGACTTCATTGCAATTTACTTACATGTATAAGCTGAAGAGCCTTCCTTAAAACCTGACAAGGTTGGATGTCCTTACTGCTCACAATATGAAAAGGTTATAAAGTAGAAGAAAGCCTCTTTAGAAGTTTCTTCAACTTCAATTCAAATTGCACCCTCAGTAGACTGGCCTTGCATGCTTCACTTTCATTTAGCTACATCATCAACTTCTAGTTCCTGTTTTTGGCATGAAGATGCCAGCTTAATCAGACTATAAATCATTTTCTGCCTTTGCCCATATGTAGCGACCACTGACATCTTAGATTATTGTAGTTAATTAGCACTTCAAAGAACACAGAAAAACAGAAAATGTGCTTAGATCAAAATGTGAAAAATTATTCTGGTCTCTTCTAGCATAGGGTACTGGCATGCCTTGCCCCAGAGCAGCTAGTGGGCAAAGGAAGGCCCCTGAGAATAGTCACCAAGGACAAAGGGTTCTCCTCCTGAGCTAGACCCCCTCTTTTGGATTTCTGCTTAGCATCTGCTTAAAACCCAGTTATTTGATTACAAAGATAAGATAAATGTATCCCCAAGGATTACATCAATTAAATTAATAACCTAGAATTTCAAGGACAAAAATCCCCAAGTCAAAAGATTCAGAATAATGGAATATTTACAGAAAAACTGTGAAAACCTGTCTTCCAGCCATGAACTTTATAAAATAAAGCCACCTCAAATGTGCCAGATTTAATTGATGATCATAAATAATGTTAAACTACATTATTATTAAATCGTTTCTCCCTTTAAAAAGGCTGTACAGAAACAATTAAAAAATAACCATCAAGTCAATTTCAAAACTAAGATGTAAATATCATAATTAGTTTTGCTGTATGCCTTTTTATTTTTCATGAAAGCTACTCTACTGATAGAGAAATAATTTATGAAAACAGAAATATTTATATTTATTGCAGCTTGTCTCATGGTTATTATTGATCATTTAATTTACAGCCTGAATAGTTTATTTACACCTTTAAGGATATTTTAAGACGTGTTTTTAAATTGCATTACTATACTTACTTCACATTATCTAAAAATATAATAAAAAAGAAATGGCTTTAATTATTCTCATCATTTTAGATTTTAAAAAATCTTATTTTTTTTAATCACACAATTATCCTAGAGACTAATGTAATTTTCCCACCACCATCATTTCACCCTTTAAAAGTAAATATGTGGTTCTCAGTACTGCAACAAAGAATAAATTACACATATCCTGCTTCTCCATTGCTACTAACTTAATTCAAGGAAAATTCTCCTTATGTAACATAAGGAATCATTTCAGCTCTATTTATCTAAAATAAAAGTCAAATACTAACAATCAAACATGAAAAAATATCACTTTGTATTATAGATTTGTGCTCAGTTGCATCCAACTCTTTTGTGACCCCACAGACTGTAACTCACCAGGCTCCTCTGTCCGTGGAATTCTCCAGGCAAGAATACTGGAGTCAGTTGCCATTTCTTCCTCCAGGGAATCTTCCCAACCCAAGGATCAAACCTACGTCTCTTGCATCTCCTGCATTGGCAGGTGGATCCTTTACCATTAGTACCACCTGGGAAGCCATAGATGGATAATGCTTAAAAAGATGCAACACAAAGATACTTTTACACTTATAAATGAAAAATCTCCCAATTCAAAAGCAATATCTAGTCTTCTATTGTTCTATAAACCCACAAAGATAATAGATAGCCATATTCTTCTCCATCCCCCCCCAAAAAGACTATTGTCTAATACAAGTTTAAAAATAGAGTTTTAAAAGTCAATATTCACAGTTATTTTACAATGGAAATGCTGAGATTGGAGGGGAAATGAGTTGCCCAGCTTAATTCCACTATAGTGGCAACACTCAGCTAGAGTTCAGGAAGGACTCTGCCAGGACCACTGAACACATCCCCACAGGTTGTGGACCACTCATCTCCATTGTGTATCATTTGTGGAGAACACAACACTCAGCAGCAACCCTTGGCACTGGGCAGTGCACCACCAGCCCAGCTGTACGTGGCAGTCTGGTTTTAGTGCTGCCTTTCTTCCACTGGATCACACTGATGTTACTTTAGTCTGATTCTCTGGCAAACACTCTCCAACTGTCCTTGTTCCACTTCCAAAATCCTCTCCAGCATTTAACTTTTTAACTACTTTTCTTATAAGAAGGAAACTCTGGGTGTTTTTATTGACCTAAAACTATTAATTTTCATTCAATATTCCCCCCACAAGCCATGTTTGTCTATCAATTAAATTTCACAAATAAATTTCAGAGAGGATGCTATTTTTCCTCTTAGGTTAAGGGCTATAGAAAAAAGAACATGAGATTTCATGTCAAACACATCTTCATAGATATGTAAACTTGGGCCATTTTCTTAACCTCTCAAAATCTCAGTTCCTTCTTATTTAAGATAGAAGAGATAAAAATTACTTTCCCATCTTCTTGTAAGGATCAAAAAGACATAAATGGAAGAGTTTAGCACAGTAGTTGGCATAATCTGTGTTCAGCATGCATTAACTTTATGATTTTTATTTTTATCATCATTTTGAGCAAGGGTCAACACATTGTTGGGGTACTGAGATTTTACATGCTTTCCTCATTTTTTCAACTCATGACATGATAGTGCTCATTCATGACAAGACATAGGACTTAGTGAGGCATTCCAAGACTTGCCTGGTATCATCTCCCACAACACCTCTTAGTAAGTTACTGTCTCTATAGCAAGTGTTATGGACTCAGTGTTTGTGTCCCCCCAAATTCACATGTGGCTTGTTCCTTGGAAGAAAAGTTATGATCAACCTAGATAGCATATTAAAAAGCAGAGACATTACTTTGCCAACAAAGGTCCGTCTAGTCAAAGCTTTGGTTTTTCCAGTAGTCATGTATGGATGTGAGAGTTGGACTATAAAGAAACCTGAGCACTGAAGAATTGATGCTTTTGAACTGTGGTGTTGGAGGAGATTCTTGAGACTCCCTTGGACAACAAGGAGATCCAACCAGTCCATCCTAAAGGAAATCAGTCCTGAATATTCATTGGAAGGACTGATGCTGAAGCTGAAACTCCAATACTTTGGCCACCTGATGTGAAGAACCGACTCATTTGAAAAGACCCTGATGCTGGGAATGATTGAAGGTGGGAGAATAAGGGGCTGACAGAGGATGAGATGGTTGGATGGCATCACCGACTCAATGGACATGAGTTTGAGTAAGCTCCGGGAGTTGGTGAAGAACAGGGAAGCCTGGCATGCTGCAGTCCATGGGGTTCCAAAGAGTCAGACACGACCGAGCAACTGAATTGAACTGAACTGAACTGAAATTCACATGCTGAAGCCCTAACCTCTACTGTAGTGGTCTTTGGAGATGGGGTCTTTGGGAGATAAATTAGGTTAGGTTAGGTCATGAGAGTGGGACCCCTGCAATGGGAGTAGTGACCTTAAAAGGAGAGGAAGAGATCTTTTTTTTCTCTCTCCCTGGACACATGCAAAAGGAAATGCCATGTGAGGACACAGCAAGAAGTCAGCTGTCTACAGGCCTGGAAGGAAGCTTCATGAAGAACTGAATTGGTGAGCCTACTGACCATGGACTTACAAGCTTCCAGAACTGTGAGAAACAAACTTGTGTTGTTTAAGCCACCCAGTCTCTGGTATTCTGTTATGGCAGCCCAAACTTACTAATACAACATGGTAACAATCTGATGGCACCCTATACTCTGCAAGGGAGCACTGAGTAGGTCTATGGCATTTTGATGCAGAACATTAAAGAAAGCTATGCATTAGCAATAAGAGATCAGTGTAGAAATTGATCGTGCAAGTTTGAAACTTGACTAGGCAGTCCACACAGAATTTTAAATCTTCAAGTTCATTTGGCCCAAGGGGTTCACAGTTAGCAAATAAATGGCCTTAGTGTTTCCTTCCCCCCACCCCAATCAGTATAAATAGGCCCTTTTTCTGGATGAGCAGTAATTTCCCTGGGTAGAATAACATATTCAATCTACTTCTGAGGCATGCAAAATCTCTGCCTCACCTACAGGAAGAGAGCTGTGAATGATGAAGAAGGTGAGGGATCAGGCAGTTTCATACACATGTGTTTTTCCTATAAAGCAGCATATGTTTTTCAGGTTGATGTTGGCCAGATTAAATTGATCAAGTCTTTGCTTACTGGGAGAAAAAGAAATTTCTGGGTTATCTCAAGTGAAGTGACAATCAGACAGACGATAGCATTGCACTAGAAGAATACTAACCATGTGGATATTTCTCGATGGAAGATGGGGTGTGAGTGTATTGTTTTCTGCTGGGATGGGAATATGGCAAAGGAGATTGCTGGATATGCGTGATCATTTTGTATCCAAAAATGAGATACTAGTGCTATTCAAATAGGGATGGAAAATCTATCATTTCTGAGACAACTCCTTGAATGATTGCAGCCCTTCATTCTGAAATGAAGTGTCAGGGACAATCACCTAGGCTTCCTTCCCGCCCCCACCCCCCTTTTTTTTTTTGGATGATCAGAAAGAAAGTATAACTCTGCAGCTAAAGGCCATGTAGGTAAGGTCAAATATGTTGCTTTAAGCAGTTTCCTCAACCAAATATGGTGTGCTTTTCATATTGGGCTTCCCTGGTGGCTCAGTCAGTAAAGAATTCACCTGAAACGAAGGAGACTGCCTGTAGGGCAGGAGACCCAAGTTTGATCCCTGAGTTGAAAAGATCCCCTAGAGAAGGGAATGGCAACCCACTCCAGTATTTTTGCTGGGATAATCCAATGGACAGAGGAGCCTGGAGGGCTACAGTCCATGAGGTCATGAGCTGGATACAACCTAGCAACTAAACCATCACCACTTTTCCTGTAGGAAGCCACACCTCAACCAAAGTGAGCTACTCACCCCAACACTCTGCATTTCCCCATTGCTTACCAAGCCTTTTCTCTTGCCCTTCTCCTAACTTCTACTCACTACCTGGGTGAAACTCTAGCACCTCCCAAGGCTCAGCTCAAATTCCATCCTCTCCGTGAAATCACCATGCCTTCCTTGCTAAAACCAATGACTTTATACCCTTAGCTCCGAGAGTCTTTCCTTTGTTCCTCAACCCTATGCTGGACACATGCTTCTGCACACTCTGTGATACATTTTTTCTCCTCCTTCACCTGAAATGTCCTGGAGTCAGGAACTGTCTTACTCATCACTTGTAGCACCTCATAGTAGGAATTCCATATACATATTGATTGAGTAAATGGCATGCCTTCTCTTAATTTTCTGTCACAAATGAGCAAAATTATAATCAACTCAAACCATACAGGACTTGGGACCAGCTGCACTGCACAATTCCTGGGGCACCTTTTATTTGCCCACAAAGTAAATCATTGCCTGAAGTCATGCAATGCAGCTTTCCTCAGAGCTTCAGCCCTTTCACATGTACAATGACTTTAAACTTTTAGAATACAGAAGAAAGTCTGCTGGTAGATGGGCATTGCAGTGCCTCCTGGCTATTCATTTGTGGGAATAAACATTGATATTGTTTTCTGTTTTTATGTTGCTTTTAAATGTGTCAGTATTCAAGGTGGATTTAAGGGCTAACAGAATGGAAGAAAAAGCAAAGCAAGAAACAAACAAAAAGGAGCACATTTTTGAAAGGCTCATCAGAAAGATGTGCCAGAAGGTGTCAGCCCCCTTCTCGGTCTCACCCAGGCCTTTAGGCCACACGAAGGGGACCTGTTTTCACTCTGAAATAAGAATCTTTATTAGCCACAGCTGTACCTCATCCATAATGCATTAGCCTGAAAAAGAGGGAGGAACCTCAACCCAGAAGCTGCTCCAAGAAATGATAAAAAAATGAAGTGAAATAGCATATTGCTCTGATATGATCTCTTTTTTCAAATGTAATCAAGTGTATCCCAAGAGGACACCCCCAAAATTTTATCTTCAGGACTAAGGGCCTGGGGCAGGATGTGGGGCAAGAAAGGAAGCCTCTCAATATTTATTGAGAGGGTTGGGGTAGGGGTATGAAGAGTCTCAGCTCTTCAAATAAAATGACAAAGCGTAAAATGTAAGCAGTCCAAGGCTCAGAGGGGTAAAGGGGCTTACTATGTCACACAGCAGAGCAGGAAGATGAGAGCCCAGGACTTCTGTTTTCCTAGCTGAGCTCTCACAATGCCATCCTGGCACTGTCTGATGACCTTGAGGGGCTCACTCTGCCTAAATGCACTACCTTTCTCAAGGCAAAAGACATACAGCCACTGTGGCCTTGTAAACTATGATCTAAAACAAATAATTAACAGCCTTTAAGTCCATTACAGATAAATTTTTGTGTGCCATTATTGTTAATCCCTATTTCAGATACAACCATCAAAATCAGGAGTTTTAGAATCCATATAAATATTAGAACAGTAAAGGTACACTTTCTTTCCTTGCTGGTGATGTGATTCATATGTATAAAATTCAGGACACTTTCAGAAAAAGAAAGAAATCATTAGAGTTTAGTCAAAGAATTTGGTAAAGAATCTATATACAAGGTAAACACAAAAAGTCCATAATTATTTTTCTATACTGGTATTAAATAGCTAAAAATGGATATTGGGAAAATGTTTAATTCATAATAGGGATGTCTATAAAACAGGAAAACATCCCATCAGAAATATTGTTCATAATTAAACTTGAAAGCTTTTTCACAGCAAAGAAAATAATAAACAAGATTAAAAGACAATCCTCAAAATGGGAGAAAATAATTGCAAATGAAACAACTGACAAAGAATTAATTTCCAAATTATATATAAGCAGCTGATACAGCTCAATATCAGAAAAGCAAACAGCCCAATCAAAATATGGGCAGAAACAGACATTTCTCCAAAGAAGACATACAGATGGCAAATAAACACATGAAAAATGCTCAACATCACTAATTATTAGAGAAATGCAATCAGAACTACAATGCGGTATCACCAATCAGAATGGCCATCAGCAAAAAATCTGCAAACAATAAATGCTAGAGAGGATGTGGAGAAAAAGGGAACACTCCTACACTGTTGGCAGGAATATAACCTGATACAGCCATAATGGAGAAGAGTATGGAGTTTCCTTAAAAAACTGGGAATAACCTTACCAGATGACACAGCCACCCCACTGTTGGGCATATGTGCTGAGAAAGCCACAATTCTAAAAGACACGTGTACCCCAATGTTCATTGCAGTACTATGTACAATGGCCAGAACATGGCAGTAACCTAGATGTTCATTGCCAGATGAATTGAAAAAGAAGATGAGGTACACATATACAAGGGAATATTACTCAGCCATAAAAAGAATGAGTCTGAGTCAGTTCTAGTGAGGTAGATGAACCTAGAGCCTGTTATACAGAATGAAATTAGAAAAAGCAAAACCAGTATCATATATTAACTCATATATATGACGTCTAGAAAAATAGTACTGATGAACTATTTGCAGGGAAGGAATGGAGATGCAGATGTAGAGAAGGAACTTGTGGACACACAGTGGGGGAAGAAGAAAGTGCGGTGAATGGAGAAAGTAGCATTGACATATATATACTACCATGTGTAAAATAGATAGCTGGTAGGAAGCTGCTATACAACACCTGGAGCCCCGCCTGGTGCTCTGTGATGATCTAGAGGTGTGGGATAGAGTAGGGGAGGGAGGCTCAAGGGATAAGGGATATATGTATAATTATGGCTGATTCATGTTGTTGTACAGCAGAAACCAACACAACACTGTAAACCAATTTTCCTCCAATTAAAAAATAAATAAAAAAAAGAAATATTGTTCAGGCAATGTGAAGAAAACCATACAATTTTATCTAAAGGCCATAAAACAAGGTCTGAATAAAGGGGGAAATCTATCATGTTCCTGAAAAGTGAAAGTGAAAGTCACTCAGTCATGTCTGACAATTTGTGACCCCATGGACTGTATAGTCCATGGAATTCTCCAGGCCAGAATACTGGAGTGGGTAGCCTTTCCCTTCTCCAGGGGATTCCGCATCCAAGAATCAAGCCCAGGTCTCCCATATTGCAGGCAGATTTTTTACCAGGGAAGCCACCAGGGAAGCCCATGTTCCTGAATGGGAAGATATAATAGGATAAATTGTCAATCATCCAAAAATGATTATATAATATAAAAACTACAAGTTTATTCCTATTGGATTTGGTAGAACTGTGAGCTGAATAAAGCTGTCTTAAATTCATATGGAATATAAATGATCAAAGATAAAAAATAAAATAAAATAAATAAAAATAAAATAATAATAAAGTCAAGGGTTTCAGAGAAAGGATTGTTGGTCAGCTTTTCCCGTATGGGGCCAGACAGTAAATATTTTAGGTTTTGTGGGCCAAGAGGCAAAATTAAAGATATTATGTAAACTAACTTGTCTAACAATTTAAAATGTCATCATGTAAAAACGTAAAATCCATTCTAAACTTGAGAGCAGTACAAAGCAGGGGCTGACCAGATTTGGTCCACAGGCCATAATTTGCAAAGCCCTGATTTAGAGGGTCTCATCCTAAGTAACGTGTCCTTTCAATGGAAATGCTAGTTTTACTGGGAGCATCATTATTTCTGAAGGTGATAAAATGCTGAAAAGGAACCACTGGATTGTGTGTGCTTTGGGTTCTTTTCAGTTACAAAATCTCCATTATGTGGGAGGTGGGATGGAGGTTAAAGAGGGATGAGACACATGTATACCTATGGCTGACTTATGTTGATATAGAGCAGAGGCCAACACAATATTGTGAAGCAATTTTCCTTTGATTAAAAATAAATAAGTTTGGGGAAAAAATTTCAACGAACTTACAAAACAAAAAGAGACTCAGACTTATAAAACAAAATTTCCCGTTATCTGCAAGTACAGCGGGTGGTGGGGGGAGTTTGGGATGATCATGTACACACTGCTATATTTAAAGTGGATAACCAACAAGGACCTATTGCATAACTCATGAAACACTGCTCAAGGCTATGTGGCAGTCTGAGTGGGAGAGGGGTTTAGGGGAGAATGAATACGTGTATATATATGGCTGTGTCCCTTCACTGTTCATCCAAAACTATCACAAAATTGTTAATTGGCTATGTGTGCTCAGTATCTCAGTCGTGTCCCACTCTTTGTGACTCTATGGACAGTAGCCTGCCAGGCTCCTCTGTCCACAGAACTTTTCAGGCAAGAATACCGGAGTGGGTTGCCATTTCCTTCTCCAGGGGATTTTCCTGACCAAGGGACTGAACCTGCATCTCTTGCATCTCTTGCATCACCAGGCAGATTCTTACCACCGTGCCACCTGGGAAGGTCAATCAGCCATATCCCAGTACAAAATAAAAAGTCCAAAAACAAAAAACAAAAAACCACAACTCCATTGTGGAACAGATAATTCCTTCAAAGTGAAACACGGTGATTGCACAGTTCATCTACGCCCACAGATGAGTCAAAGAGTCAAGGTGTTCTGAGCCAAAAGTTTCCTAGGGTCTAAGATTTCTCTTGTAAAGCTCAAGGGAGACACACACACACAAACACCTTTACTGCCTTAATCCAGTGAGAAAAAAGGTGTGCTATCATTGGCATGTCATGATGTTGAGATCCCTGAAATGCATTTCTCTCTAGTAGCAAAATTCTTCCTCTCTAAGTTCATAATGCAAATTTACATCCCTGATGGCGGAGAGCCCTCTGAAGCTAGGATCTGTTTGCATTCCTTCATTTATTTATTCACCCTAAACAATTAAATACCAGAAAATTTATCACATATTCCTTAAACTCACCCAAATATGGATCAGACTTTCCACATCTCTGTAGACCCTCTGTAGCCCTGTCACTGAGTCCTTCAAACAACAGTTTGAAAAATATTTGCTGATTAGAATATCTTTTAGGACTTTCGTCAGAGAACAATTCTGATCCTGGTTTCTCTATTATAAATAATAGCAAATTATTAACCATTATCTCATAAAATCTTTAGAAGAAATTAGCTAATCTCCACTCTTTAGAGAAACTGAATGATTCTAAAATTTGAGAGTCATACACGCATCTTCAGGTTGGAAAGAACCCTTAGCATCTATGCCAAAACAGAAACCAACCCTCACCTCTTTTACAGAATCCCTCTTAATTAATGCATTAAGACTTCTGTCCCAGTAAATTCTATTCTTGGGTACCTATGCTTAGCTGGATTTCAAAATCCCAAATCTGACCTGCCTACTGTATCTCCCATTCCAAGAAGATTAAAGCTTGGGACAAGCAGGATTAAAACTTGTGAAATATGGCCCTTACCAGCACTTACTCCTGAAAGAAAAAAAGTTTTTCTTAGTCCTGCCTGAGAGTGACTTAAGACCAACTGAGATGTTCTAACCAATATGAGTGAAAGGAGAGTGTACCTCAGGAAAGGGGTACCCAACTCATGTGTTGAATTGTCAGGATCAAAATAAATCCACTCTTAGAAAGACTGTGATCAGCTTACTTGCATGTGGAGTAATTTGATCCTTCAGATATCCCTCCACTATCCCTCCCTCCACTATCCATCCCTGGATGAAAACACTTTTTTTTTTTTTTTTTAATATGGCAAAACCAATACAATATTGTAAAGTTAAATAAAATTTAGACTGTGGGAAAAAAAAATGAAAACACTTTTTAATAGACTTCTCAGAGCCTGCAACACTATGCCTTGTGGGCACCATCTGCTCACACTTTCTAATGCTATGGCAGCTGCGTGGATATCTGTTGGTCTCCTGGTACTCTCTCTCCCTTCCTGTCCACTGAGGATACCCACAGCAAGCTGAGGCATCCCTGGCTTGTGACATGGGAAGTCTGATGACTCACTTCATGATCTGACCAATGATAACCATTCTTGTCACAGCAGCTGATGCAGGACTTCCCTGTGGCACATCAGGTCAACTAAAGACTCTCTTGGGATCTGCAGTGATTATCAAGGTTGCTACTAACTGCCAGATGAAAGCATGAAGTTATCAAGATGCAAGAGATGCTTCCTCCATCTTCAAAGAATGAAAACACTTAAGAAATTATGGGAGAGAACAAGATGGCAGAGGAGTAGGTGGACCTGGAGTAGATCTCTCTCCATGGATACATCAGGAATACACCTTCAGACACAGAAATGCATGCAGAACACCAGCTGAGAGCAGACGGGAGTACTTGAACAGAGGGAAAAAATATATAGAAATATGCAAAACTCGGTAGGACGAAGGAACTAGAGGGAAAAACAGGAGTGTTAGTAGGACTGGACTTGACCTTGGTCGGCAGGGAACTGAAGCAGAGGTCTCATCCCCACATGGGGCAATTGTCTGAGTCAGAGGAGAAACATTTAAGGCTGAGAGGGAAACAGCTGATCTGTGGCAGCCTATATAGTATGAGAATCAGACAGTCCTTGCCACAGCCATACATACCCTGGACAGGAATGCCGGTCCCCTGGAAGATGCAGTGGCTGGGAGCTGGAGTTTAGGGATTGTGGAGCAATCCCAGGGTGAGGGCTGCTGTTGACTGTGGAGGGATGGATTGAAGGGAGGATGTGAGGGAGGAGATTGTGGTGGGAAATGCTAGTGGAGAAAAGCTGGGCAGCCATGGAAGAAAGGCGATACTGCTGAGTCAGCCGTGGGGGTGGAGCCATCACCATAGCCTCTCTCTTCCTACAGGCCAGCATCAGCAGCCAAACAATAGAGAGGCTGGTCCATCAAATGCCTGAGGCACTGAACTACAGAGTAGGACTCCACCCAGAGTGCTCCTTTAAGTGACTGATGTGCTGAACTACAGAGTAAGAACCCAGCCAGGGGGCCCCTCTATTTGCCTGATGCGATGAACAGAGAAGGACCCCAGGCAAGGGAATCCTCTAAGTGCCTAAATGGGCAGAGCTGGGGAGAAAGACTGGCCAAAGAGGCCACCTGATCGCCAGCTACAAGAGGCTCGAAAAGACTCTGATAGGGCCATAATTCCTGCCGGGTTGGGTGTCCCTCCACACTTGGCGCCTCCAGGGTCCCTGTAAGCCAAGCAGCTGCACCACCTTCACGCTCAACTCTCACTGGGACAGAGGTGCCACAGGCAAGAAAAGTTTTGCATCTATGCGCGCAGGGTCATTTCAGTCGTGTGTGACTCTATGTGACCCTGTAGACTGTGGCCTACCAGGCTTTTCTGCCAGGGAGTGGGGTTCTCGAGGCAAGAATACTGGAGTGTATTGGCCAATACTGCTTGCCACACCCTTCTAGAGCACTATATTTACTGCTGCCCCAGCCGCCAACTCCCTTTTGTACCTGGTGCTGCCAGAACCCCTGCGATCCAAGCAGCTGCACCACCTCCACACCTGGCCCTCACAGGGGCAAACCCAAGTCCTCCAGGACAGCCTCAGGAGCAAACCCCAGTGGACAACCCACATGTAGAGGTGGAAATAAAACCACAGTTGAAACCCAGGGGCAGTATGGCTAAGGAAGAAGACCCAAAACCTTTCCACCAGCTGTACAAGCTGCAGATTAAATCCACAGGATCAACTAGGCAGGCTCTGTGTCTATGGAATATATAAAAGATCATTGAGAGTTCCCAGAAAAGAAAGCACGCTAGTTTTGATAGCTGTGGACAATGGAGGCAAGAACACACAGGACTAGTACTAGATTAGAATCTGAGCTGCCCCCACAGCAGGTCCAGAGACCAGCACAGTGTTGGAGGGCATCCTAGGGAGGTGAGGTGGACTGTGACTCCCAGTGAGGGAAATGACCCTGACAGCAGTGACTCAAGAAAGCATTTATTATTCTTATTTTTTGACTTGTTGTGCAGAACCTTTTGGATTTTTTTTTCCTTTTTTTTAACCCCCTCGGTTGTAGTTGTCAATTTTATTGGCACTACAAATCCAATTAAGTTTTTGAGCTTGTTTTTTTCTCAGTCACATTTTTTATTGTTGTTATAAACATCTGCGTCTATGCAGGGCTTTTGCAGTTCTGTGGAGTTTTTCTTTTCTTTTCTCTTTTTTTAGTTTTACTTTTTAATTTTTTAAACCTATTATTATTTTTTCTACATTTATTCCTTCATTTGCTTTTCCTACTGTTCTTTTCCCCTTGCAGTTAACCTTTAACGGTATAAATCTTCTCTATCTATTTAACTTGGCATATCTATTCTTTCTTTCTTTTCTTTCTCCCCTTTTTAACAACACATTCGGTAGTCTTATTTTCATTGCTTTATTCCCCATTTGGCACCTTGCTCTAGTTTTGTTTTCCAGTTTGTGCTTTAGTTAGTTTTGTTCTGGTAGATATAATTTTTGGTTTCCTTTGTTCACCAGGTCAATCTACTGTACTTTATTTTCGTTGTACTTTTTTGATTTTGTTTATGGGTATATATATATATGTGTATATTCAGTCATACTTTTTATTGTTGTTATAAACTTCTGCCTCTATGTTGGGTTTTTGCAGTTCTGTGGAGTTTTCCTTTTTTCCACCCTTTTTTCTTTCTTATTCCATTTTTTATTTTCTCTTTTTTATAATTTTAAATTTTTTAAACATATTATATTTTTCTACATTTATTCCTTTGTTTGCCTTTCCTACAAAATGGGAAAGACTAGAGATCTCTTCAAAAAATTAGAGATACCAAGGGAATATTTCATGCAAAGATGGGCTCGATAAAGGACAGAAATGGTATGGACCTAACAGAAGCAGAAGATATTAAGAAGAGGTGGCAAGAATACACAGAAGAACTGTACAAAAAAGACTTCATGACCCAGATAATCATGATGGTGTGATCACTGACCTAGAGCCAGACATCCTGGAATGTGAAGTCAAGTGGGCCTTAGAAAGCATCACTATGAACAAAGCTAGTGGAGGTGATGGAATTCCAGTGTAGCTATTTCAAATCCTGAAAAATGATGCTGTGAAAGTGCTGCACTCAATATGCCAGAAAAGTTGGAAAACTCAGCAGTGGCCACAGGACAGCAAAAGGTCAGTTTTCATTCCAATCCTAAAGAAAGGCAATGCCAAAGAATGCTCAAACTACCGCACAATTGCACTCATCTCACATGCTAGTAAAGTAATGCTCAAAATTCTCCAAGCCAGGCTTCAGCAATATGTGAACCGTGAACTTCCTGATGTTCAAGCTGGTTTTAGAAAAGGCAGAGGAACCAGAGATCAAATTGCCAACATCTGCTGGATCATAGAAAAAGCAAGAGAGTTCCAGAAAAACATCTATTTCTGCTTTATTGACTATGCCAAAGCCTTTGACTGTGTGGATCACAATAAACTGTGGAAAATTCTGAAAGAGATGGGAATACAAGACCACCTGATCTGCCTCTTCAGAAACCTGTATGCAGGTCAGGAAGCAACAATTAGAACTGGACATGAAACAACAGACTGGTTCCAAATAGGAAAAGGAGTACATCAAGGCTGTATACTGTCATCCTGCTTATTTAAATTTTATGCAGAGTACATCATGAGAAATGCTGGACTGGAAGAAGCACAAGCTGGAATCAAGATTGCCAGGAGAAATATCAATAACCTCAGATATGCAGATGACACCACCCTTATGGCAGAAAGTGAAGAGGAACTAAAAAGCCTCTTGATGAAAGTGAAAGTGGAGAGTTAAAAACTTGGCTTAAAACTCAACATTCAGAAAATGAAGATCATGGCATACGGTCCCATCACTTCATGGGAAATAGATGGGGAAACAGTGGAAACAGTGTCAGACTTTATTTTTTGGGGCTCCAAAATCACTGCAGATGGTGACTGCAGCCATGAAATTAAAAGACGCTTACTCCTTGGAAGGAAAGTTATGACCAACCTAGATAGCATATTCAAAAGCAGAGACATTACATTGCCAACAAAGGTCCGTGTAGTCAAGGCTATGGTTTTTCCTGTGGTCATGTATGGATGTGAGAGTTGAACTGTGAAGAAGGCTGAGTGCCGAAGAATTGGTGCTTTTGAACTGTGGTGTTGGAGAAGACTCTTGAGAGTCCCTTGGACTGCAAGGAGATCCA
Organism: Bos taurus; assembly: GCF_002263795.3. Lineage (NCBI taxonomy): Eukaryota > Metazoa > Chordata > Mammalia > Artiodactyla > Bovidae > Bos > Bos taurus. The sequence continues at coordinate 109,742,137 of NC_037328.1, read as the reverse complement.
ACCAGTCCATTCTGAAAGAGATCAGCCCTGGGATTTCTTTGGAAGGAATGATGCTAAAGCTGAAACTCCAGTACTTTGGCCACCTCATGAGAAGAGTTGACTCATTGGAAAAGACTCTGATGCTGGGAGGGATTGGGGGCAGGAGGAGAAGGGGACGACAGAGGATGAGATGGCTAGATGGCATCACTGACTCGATGGACATGAGTTTGAGTAAACTCCGGGAGTTGGTGATGGACAGGGAGGCCTGGTGTGCTGCGATTCATGGGATCGCAAAGAGTCGGATGTGACTGAACTGAACTGAACTGTTTTTTTCCCCTTGCAGTTAATCTTTAAGGTATAGAAATCTTCAACCACCTCTAATTAACTTTGTATATCCATTCTTTCTTTCTTTCTTTTCCTCTCAACATATTTGTTAGCTTTGTGTTCATTGCTTTATTCCCCACTTGGCACATTGCTTTAGTTTTATTTTCCAGTTTGTGCTTTAGTTAATTTTGTTCTTAACTGGTAAATTAAACTCTTTTATTTCCTTTGTTCACTGGGTCAATCTACTGCACTTTACTTTTGTTGGGCCGTTTTGACTTTGCTCATGGGTGTATATGTATATGTATATATTCCATTATTTTAATTATTTTTTCACTGATTTTGTAACTGCTATTTGTCTGGGGTTCATCTTTGGTTTCTCATTCTTCGATATTTGTTTTAATCTCACTTGATGCCATAACAAATCACTTGTGGAATCTCTGTTACTGACCAGAGATCAAGCCCTGAGCCTTTGGAGTGGGAGCACTGATTCCAAGACCCTAGATTACCAGAGAACTAACCCTGCTGCTGCTGCTGCTGCTAAGTTGCTTCAGTTGTGTCAACTCTGTGTGACCCCATAGACAGCAGCCCACCAGGCTCCCCCATCCCTGGGATTCTCCAGGCAAGAGTACTAGAGTGTGGTGCCATTGCCTTCTCCGGAGAACTAACCCTAGGGAGTATCAAATAGTGAGAATTCACACAAAGGAAACCACTTGAATACAAGACCCAGCATCACCCAACCACAAGCAGCACCCTGTGCAGGATGCCTCATCTAAACAACAAACAAAATAAGAATACAAACCCAGTCATCAGCAGACAGGAGTACCACCTCACTTTGACCATCAGAGGAAAACAAACAAACAAACAAAAACTCAGCACAAATCTCACCCTATACAAAGCTTACACAAATCATTGGACCAACCTTAAGAGGGCAGAAACCAAAACGAAGAAAGAATTCAACTTTCTTCAAGGAAAGAATTCAATTTTCCTTGAAGCCTGGGAAAAGGAGACCTCAAACACAATAAGTTAAAAAGAAAATAATGAAAAGGCAGAGAAATACTACACAAATGAAGGAACAAACTAGAAACACAGAAGTCCAAATAAATGAAGAGGAAATAGGCAAACTACTTGGAAAAGAATTCAGAATAATGATAATAAAGATGATCAAAAACCTTGAAAACAAAATGGACAAAATGCAAGAATCAATTAACAAAGACCTAGAAGAATTAAAGAATAAACACACAGAGACAAACAATACAATTATTGACATTAAAAATACTCTAGAAGGAATCAATAGTAGAATATCTGAAGCAGAAGAACAAATCAGTGAGTTGGAAGATAAAATGGTGGAAAACTTCTGAAGAGCAGAATAAAGTAAAAAGAATGAAAAGAACAGAGGATAGTCTCAGAGACCTCTGGGACCATATCAAATACACCAACATTCAAATTATAGAGGCCCCAGAAGAAGAGAAAAAGAAAGGGTATGAAAAAAATTTTGAAAAGATATAGTTGAAAATTTACCCAACATGGAAAAGGAAATAGTCAATCAAGTCCAAGAGGCACAAAGAGTCCTATACAGGATAAACCCAAGGAGAAGCACACCAAGACACATACTAATCAAACTAACAAAGACTAAACACAAAGAAAGAATATTAAAAGCAGCAAGGGATAAGCAACAAGTAGCATACAACGGAAACCTCATACGCTTAACAGCTGATATTTCAGCAGAAATTCTGCAGGACAGAAGGGAATTGTAGGATATATTTAAAGTACTGAAAGGGAAAAATCTACAACCAAGATTATTATACTTGGCAAGGATCTCATTCAAAATTGATGGACAAATAAAAAGCTTTTCAGACAAGCAAACGTTAACAGATTTCAGTACCACCAAACCAGCTTTACAACAAATGTTAAAGGGATTTGTATAGTCAAGAAATACAAGAGAAGAAGAAAGATCTACCAAATCAGCTCCAAACAATTAAGAAAATGGCAATAGGAACATATATATTAATAATTACTTTAAATGTAAATAGATTAAATGCTCCAACCAAAAGACACAGACTGGCTGAATGGATAAAAAAACAAAACTGCTGTCTGCAAGAAACCTACTTCAGATCTCACAACACATGTAGACTGAAAGTAAGAGGATGGAAAAATATATTCCATGCAAATGGGAAGCAAAAGAAAGCTGGAGTAGCAATCCTCATATCAGACAAAATAGACCTTAAAATAAAGAATATTACAAGAGATAAGGAAGGACACTACATAATGATCAAGGGATCAATCCAAGAGGAAGACACAACAATTGTAAATATCTATGCACCCAGCATAGGAGCACCTCAATACATAAGACAGACACTAACAGACATAAAAGGAGAAATTGACAGTAACTCAATAATAGTAGGAGACTTTAACACCCCACTCACACCAATGGACAGCTCATCAAAACAGAAAATTAATAAGGAAACACAAGTCTTAAATGATACATCAGATGAGATGGATTTCATTGATGTCTTCAGGATATTCCATCCAAATGCAGAATAATACAGCTTCTTCTCAAGTGCACATGGAACATTCTCCAGGATAGACCACATCTTGGGACACAAATCAAACCTCAGTAAATTTAAGAAAACTGAAATTGTATCAAGCATCTTTTCTGACCACTATGCTATGAGATTAGATATCAATTACAAGAAAAAAAAAATTGTAAGAAACACAAACACTTGGAGATTAAACATGTTTCTAAATAACCAACAGGCTACTTAAGAAATCAAAAGGGAAATCAAAAAATTTCTAGGAAAAAATGACAATGAAAACACAACAATTAAAAGCTATAGGATGCAGCAAAAGCAGTTCTGAGGGAAGTTTATAGCAATACAATCCTACCTCAAGAAACAAGAAAAACATCAAATAGACAACCTAACTTTACACATAAAACAACTGGAAAAAGAATTTTAAAAAATCAAGATTAGTAGAAGGAAAGAAATCATAAAGGTCTGAGAAGAAATAAATGAAAAAGAAATGAAAGAAACAATAGTAAAGATTAATAAAACTGAAAACTGGTTCTTTGAGAAGATAAACAAAATTGACAGATAAACAAAATTGACAAACCTTTAGCCAGACTCATCAAGAAAAAATGAGATAAGAATCAAATCAACAAAATTAGAAATGAAAAAGGAGAGGTTACAATAGACAATGCAGAAATACAAAGGATTATAAGAGATTATTATGAACAAACATATGGCAATAAAATGGATAACCTGGAAGAAATGGACAGATTCTTAGAAAAGTTCAATTTTCCAAGATTGAACCAGAAAGAAATAGAAATTATGAACAACCCAATTTGAAGCACTGAAATTGAAGCTGTGATAAAAAAATCTCCCAAAAGCACAGGACCAGATGGCTTCACAGGAGAATTCTATCAAACATTTGAAGAAGAGCTAATGCCTATCCTATAAATCCTTCAAAAAACTGCAGAGGAAGGAACACTTCCAAACTCATTCTATGAGGCCACCATCACCCTGATACCAAAACAAGACAAAAAACAGCACAAAAAAGTAAACTACCAACCAATATCACTGATGAACATAAATGGAAAAAATCCTGAACAAATTGTAGAAAACAGAATTCGGCAACACATCAAAAAGCTCATACACCATGATCAAGCTTGGTTTCTTCCAGGGATGCAAGGATTCTTCAATATATGCAAATCAATCAATATGAAGCACCATACTAACAAATTGAAAGATAAAAACCATATGATAATTTCAGTCAGGAAGCAACAGTTAGAACTGGACATGGGATGCGGTCCTAAGATGGCAGAGGAATAGGATGGGGAGACCACTTTCTCCCCCACAAATTCATCAAAAGAACATTTGAACGCTGAGTGTAAATTCCACAAAACAACTGAATCCCAGCAGGGGACATCAGCCACCCAGAAAAGCAGCCCACTGTCTTCGAAAGGAGGTAGGAAAAAATATAAATGATAAAAAGAGAGACAAAAGAGGTAGGGACAGAGCTCTGCCCAGGAAGGGAGTCTTGAAAAAGAGAGAAGTTTCCAAACACCAGGGAACACTCTCACTGCCAAGTCTCTGGCGAGCGTTGGAACCACAGAGGGCAACATAACCGGGAGGAAAAATAAATAATTTAAACCCACAGATTACATGCCCAATGGTAACTCCCCCAGCGGAGAAGCAGCGCAGACACCTGCATCCACCACTAGCAAGCGGGGGCTGGGCAGGGAGGCACGGGCTGCATTGCTTAGAGTTAGGACCGGGCCTGAACGCCCTGAGGGCAATCTGAGGGAACTAACTTGGTATAGCAAACCAGACTGTGGGTAGCTACCACGCGAAAAGCCCTAATCTAAGACACCGCCAGGCCCACTCACAGAAATAAAAACAGAGCAGAGCTAGCCAGGCCCATCCCCCTGCCTGGTGACAGGCAGGCGAGGGCAGCCAGAGCTGGAAGGGGGCAATCCTGGCCCCAGACAGGCATTATCTGCCAAACTGCAAGCAGGCTTAGTTGCTAACCAAGACTTCTTGGGATTCTGGACGGCCAATATCCGCCTGAGAAGGTGCACCGGTTGTACACCTAGAAAACCAAGCGGCAGGGACAGGGGAGCTAATAAGTTGCAGTGACTGTGTTCGCCAAACACCTGGTCACCTGAGCTGCTCGGACCTGGGAAGGGCACAAAACGCAGGCCCAACTGAGTCTGTGCCTCTGAGGACTACCTGAGTGCCTGAACCTGAGAAGCTTAGACCTGGGAAGTGCATACAACCCAGGGCCGGCCTCAGACGGTTCCCAGCAGAGCAACCTAGAGCCTAAGTAGTGTGGACAGGGAGGGCACATGCGCTGTGAACAGGGGCAAACCCAGTGTGGCCAAGATACTGCCAGCACACGCCAGTGTTATTTGTTTGCAGTGTCCCTCCCTCCTGACAGCACGACTGAACAAGTGAGTCTAAAAAAGTGTCCACCACCGCCCCCTTGTGTCAGGGCAGAAATCAGACACTGAAGAGACCAGCAAACAGAAGCTAAAACAGAGGGAACCTCCTTGGAAGTGGCAGGTGCAATAGATTAAAACCCTGTAGTTAGTACCGAATACATAGGAAGGGGCCTATAGATCTTGAGAAATATAAGCCGGATCAAGGAACTATCCAAAAATGAACTGACCCCACACTGCCTGCAACAACACCAGAGAAAGTCCTAGATATATTTTTACTATAATACTTGAATTTTTAACTTTTTTATTTTTAAGTCCTCTATTACTCCTTTAATTTTCATTTTTATAACCTACTATGACTTTGAAAAAAAAAAAGAGAGACCCTATTTTTTAAAACAAACTTCATATATATATATTTATAATTCTTGTGACTTTTTTTTCTTTAATATTGTATTTTTGAAAATCCAACCTCCTCTAGATTTTTAATCTTTGCTTTTGGTATTTGTTATAATTTTGTACCTTTAAGAACCCAATCTTCAGTACCCATTTTGACTTAGGAGTGAGATTACTGGCTTGACTGCTCTCTCCCTCTTTGGACTCTCCTTTTTCTCCACCAGGTCGCCTCTATCTCCTCCCTCCCCCTTCTCTTCTCTGTTCAACTCTGTGAATCTCTTTGTGTGTCCCAGACTGTGGAGAACATTTAGGGAACTGATTATTGGCTGGATCTGTCTCTCTCCTTTTGATTCTCCCCCTTTATCTTCCTGGCCACCTCTGTCTCCTTCCTCCCTCTTCTCTTCTCTGTATAACTCTGTGAACATCTCTGAGTGGTACAGACTGTGGAGTGCACATAAGGAAGTGATTACTGGCTAGCTTGCTCTCTTCTCTTTTGATTCCACCTCATCTCATCCTGGTCACCTCTAACTCCCTACTCCCTCTCCTCTTCTCCATGTAACTCTGTGAACCTCTCTGTGAGAAACTTTTCATCTTTAACCTAGATGTTTTATCAACAGTGCTGTATAGATGGAGAAGTCTTGAGGCTACTGTAAAAATAAGACTGAAAACCAGAAGCAGGAGGCTTAAGTCCAAATTCTGAGAAAACCAGAGAACTCCTGACTCCAGGGAACATTAATCGACAGGAGCTCATCAAACCTACACTGAAACCAAGCACCACCCAAGGGCCAACAAGTTCCAGAGCAAGACATACCATACAAATTCTCCAGCAACACAGGAACATAGCCCTGAGCTTCAATATACAGGGTGCCCAAAGTCACCCCAAACCCACTGACATCTCATAACTCATTACTGGACACTTCATTGCACTCCAGAGAGAAGAAATACAGCTCCACCCACCAGAACACCAACACAAGCTTCCCTAACCAGGAAACCTTGACAAGTCACGTGTACAACCCCACCCACAGCGAAGAAACTCCACAATAAAGAGAACTCCACAAACTGCCAGAATACAGAAAGGCCACCCCCCCCCCCCCCCACAGCAATATAAACAAGATGAAGAGACAGAGGAATACCCAACAGGTAAAGGAACAGGATAAATGCCCACCAAACCAAACAAAAGAGGAAGAGATAGGGAATCTACCTGATAAAGAATTCCGAATAATGATAGTGAAAATGATCCAAAATCTTGAAAACAAAATGGAATCACAGATAAATAGCCTGGAGACAAGGATTGAGAAGATGCAAGAAAGGTTTAACAAGGACCTAGAAGAAATAAAAAAGAGTCAATATATAATAAATAATGCAATAAATTATATCAAAAACACTCTGGATGGAACCAACAGTAGAATAATGGAGGGAGAAGGTAGGATAAGTGAGGTAGAAGATAGAATGGTTGAAATAAATGAATCAGAGAGGAAAAAAGAAAAACGAATTAAAATAAATGAGGAGAATCTCAGAGACCTCTGGGACAATGTTAAATGCCCCAACATTCGAATGATAGGAGTCCAAGAAGCAGAAGACAAAAAGAAATACCATGAGAAAATACTTGAGGAGATAATAGTTGAAAACTTCCCTAAAATGGGGAAGGAAATAATCACCCAAGTCCAAGAAACCCAGAGAGTTCCAAACAGGATAAACCCAAGGCAAAACACCCCAAGACACATATTAATCAAATTAACAAAGATCAAACACAAAGAACAAATATTAAAAGCAGCAAGGGAAAAACAACAAATAACACACAAGGGGATTCCCATAAGGACAACAGCTGATCTTTCAATAGAAACTCTTCAGGCCAGGAGGGAATGGCAGGACATATTTAAAATGATGAAAGAAAATAATCTACAGCCCAGATTACTGTACCTAGCAAGGATCTCATTCAAATATGAAGGAGAAATCAAAAGCTTTACAGACAAGCAAAAGCTGAGAGAATTCAACACCACCAAACCAGCTCTCCAACAAATGCTAAAGGATCTTCTCTAGACAGGAAACACAAAAAGGGTGTATAAATTCTAACCCAAAACTATAAAGTAAATGGCAACGAGATCATACTTACCAATAATTACCTTAAACGTAACTGGGTTGAATGCCCCAATCAAAAGACAAAGACTGGCTGAATGGATACAAAAACAAGACCCCTATATATGCTGTCTACAAGAGACCCATCTCAAAACAAGGGACACATACAGACTGAAAGTGAATGGCTGGAAAAAGATATTCCATGCAAATAGAGACCAAAAGAAAGCAGGAGTAGCAATACTCATATCAGATAAAATAGACTTTAAAACAAAGGCTGTGAAAAGAGACAAAGAAGGATACTACATAATGATCAAAGGATCAATCCAAGAAGATATAACAATTATAAATATATATGCACCCAACATAGGAGCTCCACAATATGTAAGACAAATGCTAACAAGTATGAAAGGGGAAATTAACAATAACACCATAATAGTGGGAGATTTTAATACCCCACTCACACCTATGGATAGATCAACTAAACAGAAAATTAACAAGGAAACACAAACTTTAAATGATACAATAGACCAGTTAGATCTAATTGATATCTATAGGACATTTCGCCCTAAAACAATGAATTTCACCTTTTTCTCAAGTGCACACGGAAACTTCTCCAGGATAGATCACATCCTGGGCCATAAATCTAGCTTGGTAAATTAAAAAAAAATTGAAATTATTCCAAGCATCTTTTCTGACCACAATACAGTAAGATTATATCTTAATTACAGGAGAAAAACTATTAAAAATTCCAACATATGGAGGCTGAGCAACACACTGCTGAATAACCAACAAATCACAGAAGAAATCAAAATATGCATAGAAATGAATGAAAATGAAAACACAACAACCCAAAACCTGTGGGACACTGTATAAGCAGTGTTAAGGGGAAGGTTCATAACAGTACAGACATACTTCAAGAAACAAGAAAAAAGTCAAATAAATAACCTAACTCTACACCTAAAGCCACTAGAAAAGGAAGAAATGAAGAACCCCAGGGTTAATAGAAGGAAAGAAATCTTAAAAATTAGGGCAGAAATAAATGCAAAAGAAACAAAAGAGACTGTAGCAAAAAATCAACAAAGCCAAAAGCTGGTTCTTTGAGAGGATAAATAAAATTGACAAACCATTAGCCAGACTCATCAAGAAAATCAAATCAATCAAATTAGAAATGAAAATGGAGAGATCACAACAAACAACACAGAAATACAAAGGATCATAAAAGACTACCATCAGCAATTATATGCCAATAAAATGGACAACTTGGAAGAAATGGACAAATTCTTAGAAAAGTACAACTTTCCAAAACTAAATCAGGAAGAAATAGAAAATCTTAACAGACCCATCACAAGCACAGAAATTAAAACTGTAATCAGAGCAAACAAAAGCCCAGGTCCAGACGGCTTCACAGCTGAATTCTACCAAAAATTTAGAGAAGAGATAACACCCACCCTACTCAAACTCTTCCAGAAAATTGCAGAGGAAGGTAAACTTCCAAATGCATTCTATGAGGCCACCATCACCCTAATACCAAAACCTGACAAAGATGCCACACAAAAAAAGAAAACCACAGGCTAATATCACTGATGAACATAGATGCAAAAATCCTTAACAAAATTCTAGCAATCAGAATCCAACAACACATTTCAAAGATCATACATAATGACCAAGTGGGTTTTATCCCAGGGATGCAAGGATTCTTCAATATCCTCAAATCAATCAATGTAATACACCACATTAACAAATTGAAAAATAAAAGCCATATGATTATCTCAATAGATACAGAGAAAGCCTTTGACAAAATTCAACATCCATTTATGATTAAAAAAAAAAACAACTCTCCAGAAAGCAGGAATAGAAGGAACACACCTCAACATAATAAAAGCTATATATGACAAACCCACAGCAAACATTATCCTCAATGGTGAAAAATTGAAAGCATTTCCCCTAAAGTCAGGAATAAGACAAGGGTGCACACTTTCACCACTACTATTCAACATAGTGCTGGAAGTTTTGGCCACAGCAATCAGAGCAGAAAAAGAAATAAAAGGAATCCAAATTGGAAAAGAAGAAGTAAAACTCTCACTATTTGCAGATGACATGATCCTCTACATAGAAAACACTAAAGACTCCACCAGAAAATTATTAGAGCTAATCGATGAATACAATAAAGTTGCAGGATATAAAATCAACACACAGAAATCCCTTGCATTCCTATACACTAATAATGAGAAAATAGAAAGAGAAATTAAAGAAACAATTCCATTCACCATTGCATCGAAAAGAATAAAATACTTAGGAATATATCTACCTAAAGAAACAGAAGACCTATATATAGAAAACTATAAAACACTGGTGAAAGAAATCAAAGAGGACACTAATAGATGGAGAAATATACCATATTCATGGATCGGAAGAATCAATATAGTGAAAATGAGTATACTACCCAAAGCAATCTATAGATTCAGTGCAATTCCTATCAAACTACCAACAGTATTTTTCACAGAGTTAGAATAAATAATTTCACAATTTGTATGGAAATACAAAAAACCTCAAATAGCCAAAGCAATCTTGAGAAAGAAGAATGGAACTGGAGGAATCAACCTGCCTGACTTCAGGCTCTACTACAAAGCCACAGTCATCAAGACAGTACAGTACTGGCACAAGGACAGAAATATAGATCAATGGAACAAAATAGAAAGCCCAGAGATAAATCCATGCACCAATGGACACCTTATCTTTGACAAAGGAGGCAAGAATATACAATGGAGAAAAGACAATCTCTTTAACAAGTGGTGCTGGGAAAACTGGTCAACCACTTGTAAAAGAATGAAACTAGAACACTTTCTAACACCATACACAAAAATAAACTCAAAATGGATTAAAGATCTAAACGTAAGACCAGAAACTATAAAACTCCTAGAGGAGAACATAGGCAAAACACTCACCAACATACATCACAGCAGGATCCTCTATGATCCACCTCCCAGAATATTGGAAATAAAAGCAAAAATAAACAAATGGGATCTAATTAAAATTAAAAGCTTCTGCACAATAAAACAAACTATAAGCAAGGTGAAAAGACAGCCTTCAGAATGGGAGAAAATAATAGCAAATGAAGCAACTGACAAACAACTAATCTCAAAAATATGCAAGCAACTCCTGCAGCTCAATTCCAGAAAAATAAACTACCCAATCAAAAAATGGGCCAAAGAACTAAATAGACATTTCTCCAAAGAAGACATACATTTGGCTAACAAACACATGAAAAGATGCTCAACATCACTATCAGAGAAATGCAAATCAAAACCACAATGAGGTACCATTTCATGCCAGTCAGAATGGCTGCTATCCAAAAGTCTACAAGCAATAAATGCTGGAGAGGGTGTGGAGAAAAGGAAACCCTCTTACAATGTTTATGGGAATGCAAACTAGTACAGCCACTATGGAGAAGAATGTGGAGATTCCTTAAAAAACTGGAAATAGAACTGCCATACAACCCAGCAACCCCACTGCTGGGCATACACACCAAGGAAACCAGTAGTGAAAGAGACACATGTACCCCAAAGTTCATTGCACCACTGTTTATAATAGCCAGGACATGGAAACAACCCAGATGTCCATTAGCAGACAAATGGATAAGAAAGCAGTGGTACATATACACAATGGAGTATTACTCAGCCATTAAAAAGAATACATTTGAATCAGTTCTAATGAGGTAAGTGAAACTGGAGCCTACTATACAGAGTGAAGTAAGCCAGAAAGAAAAACACCAATACAGTATACTAACACATATATATGGAATTCAGAAAGATGGTATTGATAACCCTCTATGTGAGACAGCAAAAGAGACACAGATGTGTAGAACAGTCTTTTGGACTCTGTGGAAGAGGGCAAGGGTGGGGTGATTTGGGATAATGGCATTGAAACATGTATAATATCATATGTGAAATGAATCGCCAGTCCAGGTTCAATGCATGACACACGGTGCACGGGGCTGGTGCACTGGGATGACCCAGAGGGATGGTATTGGGAAGGAGGTGGGAGGGGTTTCAGGATGGGGAACACGTGTACACCCATGGCGGATTCATGTTGATGTATGGCAAAACCAATACAATATTGTAAAGTAATTAGCCTCCAATTAAAATAAATAAATTTATATTAAAAAAAAAAGAACTGGACATGGAACAACAGACTGGTTCCAAATAGGAAAAGGAGTACGTCAAGGCTATATATTGTCACCCTGCTTATTTAACTTATATGCAGAGTACATCATGAGAAATGCTGGGCTGGAGGAAGCACAAGCTGGAATCAAGATTGCTGGGAAAGATTATCAATAACCTCAGATATGCAGATGACAACACCCTTATGGCAGAAAGTGAAGAAGAACTAAAAAGCCTCTTGATGAAAGCAAAAGAGAAGAATGAAAAGTTGGCTTAAAGCTCAACATTCAGAAAACTAAGATCATGGCATCCGGTCCAATCACTTCATGGCAAATAGATGGGGAAACAGTGGAAACAGTGGCTGACTTTATTTTTCTAGGCTCAAAAATCACTGCAGATGGTGATTGCAGCCATGAAATTAAAAGATGCTTACTCCTTGGAATCTATTTCTCACACCCACTGTATAATAATAAGGGATTTGATTTAGGTCATATCTGAATGGTCTAGTGGTTTTCCCTACTTTCTTCAATTTAAGTCTGAATTTGGCAATAAGGAGTTCATGATCTGAGCCACAGTCAGCTCCTGGTCTTGCTTTTTTCTGAGTGTATAGAGCTTCTCCATCTTTGGCTGCAAAGAGTATAATCAATCTGATTTCTCCTTAGAAAGCATGACTCCAAACAAAGCTAGTGGAAGTGATGGAATTCCAATTGAGCTCTTTCAAATCCTGAAAGATGATGCTGTGGGAGTGTTGCATTCAATATGGCAGCAAATTTGGAAAACTCAGCAGTGGCCACAGGACTGGAAAAGGTCAATTTTCATTCCAATCCCAAAGAAAGGCAATGCCAAAGAATGCTCAAACTACCACACAATTGTACACATCTCACATGCTAGTAAAGTAATGCTCAAAATTCTCCAAGCCAAGTTTCAGCAATACGCAAACCATAAACTTCCAATGTTCAGGCTGGTTTTACAAAAGGCAAAGGAACCAGAGATCAAATTGCCAACATCCGCTGGATCACCGAAAAAGCAAAAGAGTGCCAGAAAAACATCTATTTCTGCTTTATTGACTATGCCAAAGCCTTTGACTGTGTGGATCACAATAAGCTGTGGAAAATTCTGAAGGAGATGGGAATACCAGACCACCTGACCTGCTTCTTGAGAAACCTATATGCAGGTCAGGAAGCAACAGTTAGAACTGGACATGGAACAACAGACTGGTTCCAAATAGGAAAAGGAGTACATCAAGGCTGTATATTGCCCCCCTGCTTATTTAACTTTTATGCAGAGTACATCATGAGAAACGCTGGGCTGGAAGAAGCACAAGCTGGAATCAAGATTGCCAGGAGAAATATCAATAACCTCAGATATGCAGACGACACCACGCTTATGGCAGAAAGTGAAGAGGAACTAAAAAGCCTCTTGATGAAAGTGAAAGTGAAAAGTGAAAAAGTTGGCTTAGAACTCAACACTCAGAAAACTAAGATCATGGCATCTGGTCCCATCACTTCATGGGAAATAGATGGGGAAAGAGTGGAAACAATGTCAGACTTTATTTTTCTGGGCTCCAAAATAACTGCAGATAGTGTTGTAGCCATTAAATTAAAAGATGTATACTCATTGGAAGGAAAGTTATGACCAACCTAGATAGCATATTGAAAAACAGAGACATTACTTTGCCAACAAAGGTCCGTCTAGTCAAGGCTATGGTTTTTCCAGTGGTCATATATGGATGTGAGAGTTGGACTGTGAAGAAAGCTGAGCGCCGAAGAATTGATGCTTTTGAACTGTGGTGTTGGAGAAGACTCTTGAGAGTCCCTTGGACAGCAAGGAGATCCAACCAGTCTGTCCTAAAGAGATCAGTCCTGGGTGTTCTTTGGAAGGACTGATGTTGAAGCTGAAACTCCAATACTTTGGCCATCTGATGCAGAAATTTGACTCACTGGAAAAGACCCTGATGCTGGGAGGGATTAGGGGCAGGAGGAAAAGGGGATGACAGAGGATGAGATGGCTGGATGGCATCACCGACTCGATGGACATGGGTTTGGGTAAACTCCGGGTGTTGGTAATGGACAGGGAGGCCTGGCATGCTGCGATTCATGGGGTCACAAAGAGTCGGACATGATTGAGCAACTGAACTGAACTCCTTGGAAGGAAAGTTATGACCAACCTAGACAGCATATTAAAATGCAAAGACGTTTCTTTGTCAACTATGGTCTGTCTAGTCAAGGCTATGGTTTTTCCAGTGGTCATGTATGGATGTGAGAGTTGGACTATAAAGAACGCTGAGCGCCAAAGAATTGATGCTTTTTAACTGTGGTATTAGAGAAGACTCTTGAGAGTCTTGAGAAGACTGTGGTGTTGGAGAAGACTCTTGAGAGTTCCTTGGACTGCAAGAAGATCCAACTAGTCCATCCTAAAGAGATCAGTCCTGGGTGTTCACTGGAAGGACTGATGTTGAAGCTGAAACTCCACTACTTTAGTCACTAGGTACGAAGAGCTGACTCGTTTGAAAAGACCCTGATCCTGGGAAAGATTGAGGGCAGGAGGAGAAGGGGACAACAGAGGATGAGATGGCTGGATGGCATCACTGACTCGATGGACGTGAGTCTAAGTGAACTCCGGGAGTTGGTGATGGACAGGGAAGCCTGGCGTGCTGCAGTTCATGGGGTCGCAGAGAGTCAGACATGACTGAGCGACTAAACTGAAGTGAATCTCAATAGATTCAGAAAAAGCCTTTGATAAATTTTAGTACCCATTTATGACTAAAACTCTTCAAAAAATGGTCATAGAAGGAAGCTACCTCAACATAGTAAAGGCCATATATGATAAGCCTACAGCAAACATTATTCTCAATGGTGAAAACCTGAAAGCATTCCCCCTAAGATCAGGAACAATACAAGGGTGTCCACTTTCACCATTATTATTTAACATAATTCTGGAAGTCCTAGCTACAGCAATCAGAGATGAAAAATAAATAAAAGGAATCCAGATCAGAAAAGAAGATGTAAAGCTCTCACTGTTCACAGATGACCTGATACTGTACATAGAAAATCCTAAAGATACTATCAGAAAGTTACTAGAGCTAATCAGTGAACTTAGCAAAGTTGCAGGATACAAATCAATACATAGAAATCACTTGCATTTCTATATACTAACAATGAAAAACCAGAAAGAGAAATTAAGGAATCAATTCCATTCACCATTGCAACAAAAAGAATTAAACATCTAGGAATAAACTTACCTAAGGAGAAACAAGAACTGTACACAGAAAATTATAAGATGCTAATGAAAGAAATCAAAGATGACATAAACAGATGGAGAGATATTCCATGTTCCTGGGTAGGAAGAATCAATTTGTAAAAATGACTGTATTACCAAATGCAATCTACAGATTCAATGCGATCTCTATCAAATTGCCAATGGCATTTTTCACTGAATTAGAACAAAAAATTTCACAATTCATATGGGAACACAAAATACCCCAAATGGCCAAAGCAGTCTTGAGAAAGAAGAATGGAGTTGGAGGAATCAACCTTCCTGACTTCAGACTATACCACAAGCTACAGGCATAAAGCCAGTATGGTACTGGCACAAAAACAGAAATATAGATCAATGGAACAAGATAGAAAGTCCAGAAATAAACCCATGCACCTATGGGTATCTTATTTTTGACAAAGGAGGCAAGAATATACAATGGGGCAAAGACTGCATCTTCAATAAATGGTGCTGGGTAAACTGGACAGCTACATGTAAAAGAATAAAATTAGAACACTTCCTAACACCACACAAAGATAAACTCAAAATGAATTAAATACCTAAATGTAAGACCTGAAACTATAAAACTCTTAGAGGAAAACATAGGCAGAACTCTCAATGACATAAATTAGAGTAAGATCCTCTATGACCCACCTCCTAGAGTAATGGAAATAAAAACAAAAGTAAACAAGTGGGACCTGATTAAACTTAAAAGCTTTTGCACAGCAAAGGAAACTATAAGCAAGGTGAAATGACAACCCTCAGAATGGCAGAAAATAATAGCAAATGAAACAACTGACAAAGGATTAATTTCCAAAATATACAAGCAGCTCATACAACTCAATATCAGAAAAACAAACAACCCAATCAAAAAGTGGGTTAAAGACCTAAACAGACATTTCTCCAAAGAAGACATACAGATGGCTATCAAACACATGAAAAGATGCTCAACATCACTCATTATTCAGTTCAGTTCAGTTCAGTCGCTCAGTCATGTCCGACTTTTTGCGACCCCATGAATCGCAGCACACCAGGCCTCCCTGTCCATCACCAACTCCTGGAGTTCATTCAGACTCACGTCCATCGAGTCAGTGATGTCATCTAGCCATCTCATCCTCTGTCGTCCCCTTCTCCTCCTGCCCCCAATCCCTCCCAGCATCAGAGTCTTTTCCAATGAGTCAACTCTTCGCATGAGGTGGCCAAAGTACTGGAGTTTCAGCTTTAGCATCATTCCTTCCAAAGAAATCCCAGGGCTGATCTCCTTCAGAATGGACTGGTTGGATCTCCGTGCAGTCCAAGGGACTCTCAAGAGTCTTCTCCAACACCACAGTTCAAAAGCATCAGTTCTTCACCACTCAGCTTTCTTCACAGTCCAACTCTCCCATCCATATATAACAACTGGAAAAACCATAGCCTTGACTAGACAGACCTTTGCTGACAAAGTAATGTCTCTGCTTTAAATATGCTATCTAGGTTGGTCATAACTTTTCTTCCAAGGAGTAAGCGTCTTTTAATTTCATGGCTGCAATCACATCTGCAGTGATTTTGGAGCCCCCAAAAAATAAAGTCTGACACTGTTTCCCCATCTATTTCCCATGAAGTGATGAGACCAGGTGCCATGATCTTCGTTTTCTGAATGTTGAGTTCTAAGCCAACTTTTTCACTCTCCTCTTTCACCTGCATCAAGAGGCTTTTGAGTTCCTCTTCACTTTCTGCCATAAGGGTGGTGTCATCTGCATATCTGAGGTTATTGATATTTCTCCTGGCAATCTTGATTCCAGCTTGTGTTTCTCCCAGCCCAGCGTTTCTCATGATGTACTCTGCATAGAAGTTAAATAAGCAGGGTGACAATACACAGCCTTGATGTACTCCTTTTCCTATTTGGAACCAGTCTGTTGTTCCATGTCCAGTTCTAACTGTTGCTTCCTGACCTGCATACATATTTTTCAAGAGGCAGGGCAGGTAGTCTGGAATTCCCATCTCTTGAAGAATTTTCCACAGTTTATTGTGATCCACACAGTCAAAGGCTATGTAAATCAAAGCTACAATGAGATACCACCTCACACCAGTCAGAATGGCCATAATTAAAGTCTACAAATAATAAATGCTGTAAAGGGTGTGGAGAAAAGAGAATGCTCTTGCACTGTTGGTGGGAATGTAAATTGATACAGCCAGTACGGAAGACAATATGGAGATTCCTTCAATACTAGGTATAAAACCACCATATGACCCAGTAACCCCAATCCTAGTCATATACCTTGAGGAAATCAAAATTGAAAAAGACATATCTTTTCCAATGTTCATTGCAACACTATTTACAACCTAGATATCCATATCCATCAACAGATGAATGGATAACGAAGTTGTGGTTTATATACACAATGGAATATTACTCAGCCATAAAAAGGAGTGCATTTGAGTCAGTTCTAATAAGGTGGGTAAACCTAAAACCTATTATATAGAGTGATTTAAGTCAGAAAGAGAAAGATAAATATTGTATTTTAATGCATATATATGGAATCTAGAAAAATGGTACTGAAGAATTTATCTACAGGGCAACAGTGGAGAAAGAGACATAGAGAATAGACTTATGGACATGGGGAGAGGGGAGAAGGTTAAATGTATGGAAAGAGTAACATGGAAACTCACATTACCATAAGTAAAAGAGATAGGCAATGGGAATTTGCTGTATGTCTCAGGAAACTCAAACAGGGGCTCTGAATCAACCTAGAGGGGTGAGATGGTGAGGGAGATGGGAGAGAGGTTCAAAAGGCAGGGGATATATGCCTACCTATGGCTGATTCATGTTGAGGTTTGACAGAAAACAACAAATTTCTGTAAAACAATTATCCTTCAGTAAAAATTAAATAAATTAAAAAAAAAAAAGAAATTACTTTACTAGCTGATGGAATACAGCAAACAAAATATGGGATTGCCATTTAATATATGTGAAGTTGCTACCCCTGTCATAATCTTATATGACAGCAGAAGTCTTAGTTATGGCTGTGCTTCCCCAATTTCTACTAACCCAGCTGAGCCATAGTCTTTATTTTTTTTTTAATTTTTTAAAATTAATTTTATTTTATTTTTAAACTTTACATAATTGTATTAGTTTTGATATTTGATCAAATATCATTTTGATATTTGGCAAAACTAATACAATTATGTAGAGCCATAGTCTTTAATACTAGGCATCGGATTGGATTCTGGGGACACAGAAGAAACTAAGCCTTGGTCTTACTTCTAAGGAGCTCTCAGACTGGGAATGAAACTGGGGACAGCAAACGTCTTGTTACAACACAACTTGATAGAAGAATGAATCACAGCAGGCCATCAAGCTCTTTGTGATACCGGTTTGCATGGTACCTGCCACACAGCCTTCACTTGGCTAAGGCCTCCTGAGCCCTCAGCTCTCATCTTGACAGTAGTTTCCTCTAGGACTCCTTCCCTGATTGACAAGATGCTTTTGAGAAGCATGGACTGGATCATCTTGTCCATCATTTCCCTGTACCCTGGGGCCCAGCCCAGTGCCTGACACTTAGTCACTATCTGTGGAATGAATTAATGAGCGAAAAGACTCCATTGAAGAGGTAGACTTCGAACTAAGCCCTTGAAAATGAGGTAGAATCTGCCAAAAGGAGGACAAAGTAGGAGTAAGAAGGAGTATACCTGTCCAAGGTGTCCAAGGTCTGGCGACCTATCACCAAGGCAGGTTCATGTGCAAATGCCCGCAGGGATGGGCAGGGAGGAGGTGATAGGAGACCAGACAGACATTTAAGTTGGAATCAGCATGTAAAAAGCCTTGTATGCCAGGACCTTATCCTGGAGGCCACAGGGAACTCGCTGATTTCTGTAAATAAGACATTATCAAATTAGACTTTTATTTTTTCCAAATGATAACCAACAGCAGTAAAGTGAATTGAAGGCTGCCTGGACTCAGGCCAAACACTCCCAACACCTTCTACTCCCTGCTTCAAACACAACCCTTGCTCTTTCTTTAATACCCCCAAATGAATATTTTACATTTTCTGGCAAATTTTCTATTATTTTACAGTATAATGAGTTTTCATGTCATAACCTCCCTCTGAGATCCTGTAATATATTGCTCTGCCTATCTTCTTTCCACCTCATAGAAAAAATATTCTAACCAAGGCATGTGACCGTGTGCAGTCTTTCTGGTTGGTGGGGGTTTTCTCTCATCTTTCCTGTGACAAAACCTTGTGAAGCCTCCATCATATCAATCTGTGCAGTGGGGTGGAGTGGAAGCAGGCATGTTTCCACAGGCCTGAGTACAGCTATCTGGCCAAACCTGGATGCCTGTGTACGGCAAAGCCAGGCCTGCAAGTTTCCCACAGAACTGAAGACAGCTCTGCCACAGAAGTTATTCCAGCTCTAATAGCATCTCGGTGGGTGAGCTGGTCTCCCGCCATCCTTCGGACTCCTCGGTATTTGGGAGGTCGTTGTTACCAGGGCCCCTGTTACAGCGTATTTGATGTAAAGAGCCAATCCGCTTACATCAACACTCTCCTCAAATTCTTCTTGTGAGGAGACTGCAACCTCTGCCCGCTGTTCCGTATGAGCGCATGCTTTGGAGAAAAACAGTCACAACATTCCCTTGAAAGAGAAACCGGAAAAAGAGTCCCGAACCACAAGGAAAAAGAGAAAGGTGAGTTGGCTAAGATTTTAAAAGAGCCACATCTTCATAAGCTTCAGGATAAAAACGATTTTTGTCTAGTAAAGGGATTATCCTAGAGTATTTATGTGTGGATTTATGGTTAAAAGACAGACTACCTCCTTCTACTTGGTAGGAACTAAACACGCAGCTCCTCTTTGCAAGCAAACAGATTTTGAACAAAGTAGATTGCAGTGGGATCATCCCAGTCTAGACCCTCAGTCCCAATGCTCACCTGTGCAGCCCATTCCCCAACTCCGTCTTCCTGCTACCCCTGACAACCCACCTCTCCTTCAGCCCTCCAATTCTTCTCTTATTTTCCCTGAGCTTTACCTGCTTTTGCACTTTGCAAAATGCCCTTTGGATCCCATGCTTTCACCTGTCCTTTCATTAAACAACAATAAAAAAAAAGAAGACAGGAAGAATCATCTGTCTCCTCTTTGTTCTGTTGGGAAAACACTTGGTATATTAAGAATAAGGGAATGGACATCCTAGAATAACACATAGCCCACTGGAACTGAAAGGATTCTGTTGCAGTCTTAATCCAAATCAACCTGGGCAGGCAATATAAACATATTTGCAGCCCCTTATTAATAAAAAAAAAAAGCTCTAGCAATGCTTTGAATGCTTCTAGGGCACACAACATAGGCAATTCTGGTTATTTTTTCCCCATTTCTTCAGCTTTATGTAGTCTTTTTTGTACTAATGAAAATCATGCATTAGAACTAATGCTGCTTTGTGTTTATAATAAAACCTCATTAATTCAAATGCAACTAATTTATAACTTGTGATAATTTTACCACAACAGAGCTGAATTTGCTGATGTGCAATATGTGATTTTGCTAAGCAAATTAATAGTTTAAATCAAATTTTAGAAAGACTATTTAACTTCCCCAAACAAATTATCCTTAAGGACATTATTAGTAGGTATTTGTATGCAGAAAAAGGAAAATTAAGACTCATTTGTGGTTACAGCTCCACAGTACAGATCCTTCCCTTATCTAAAACCCTGAGATACAGACGGGTTTCAGAACTCAGAATTTTTCAAGTTTTAGGAAGTTAATGAAGCGTTCATGCATGCATGCATGATAAGTCGCTTCAGTTATGTCCAACTCTTTCTGACCCTATGGACTGTAGCCCACCAAGCTCCTCTGTCCATGGGATTCTCCAGGCAAGAGTACTGGAGTGGGTTGCCATGCCCTCTTCCAGGGGATCTTTCCAACCCAGAGATCGAACCCATGTCCCTCACATCCCATGCATTGGCAGACAGATTCTTTACCATTAGTACCACCTGGGAAGCCCATATTATATATTATATCACACTCCGAGTAGAATCCGAGGCAGTACCCAGTAATCAAAATGCATGAGTATTTACAGTAAGTGAGATAATGCTATACATAGCCTTATGTAACTTCAGGTCAGTTTGTTCTATCAAATAAGTTCAGATGAGGTCAGGTTTTGCCAAAAATAAATTATGGAAATAGTTTCCACTTTCCCAACCTCTGGAGTGTCTGAATTGTGGATAAAGGCCAGAGTACCTGTGCTAAATTATCCCTTTAGAAAAGAAGCAGAACTCCGATTAATGAATCTCGGGGTCATTGCTCAAAGGAAAACTTTGAGAATGATAACGCTGGGATGATTCCTATAACTGAAGTTTTCCATCTCTAGACCAGCTTTCCCATCCAATGGCCTACCTCAGCAGTCACTTTGCCTGTATATACCTTGTCAGATATAAAAAATCCTCCTACATGATTCTTCATAGTAGAACAGGATTTAAGCATTGCATCCACACACCTGACTGCCTCCAGAGATGACCACAGATATGCAGAAAAAGCAAGATCACAGTGCCCAAAATAGGCCTCACATTCCACAAACATTTGTCACAAGTGGATAAACTTCTCCATTCTTCCAATCTCAGGCACCCCACTCCTGAAGAACAGCTGTGGATTTCAGTCTATATGCATGCCTGATCTAATTTTTACAAATTGCAATGAATGATCAGATGAAAGCCAAAATCAACCATCCAATATTCCCCAGAAGAGATTTTTTGAAAGAAGTGGATCAAATAGTCATCAGAACTCAGCTTTAGGAGAAGAGTCATTCTTGGTCTGATAAGAAAAAATTGATGGGAATTCACACCATACACCATTTAGTATGAACTTTCTGGGCTTCACAGGTGGCACTAGTGGTAAAAACTTGGGCTCCAAAATCACTGTGGATAGTGACTGCAGCCATGAAATTAAAAGACGCTTGCTCCTTGGAAAAGAAGCTGTGGCACACCTAGACGTATGGAAAAGCAGAGACATTACTTGCCAACAAAGGTCCATATAATCAAAGCTATGGTTTTTTCAGTAGTCATGTATGGATGTGAGAGTTGGACCAAAAAGAAGGCTGAGGGCCAAAGAACTAATGCTTTTGAACTGTGATGTTGGAGAAGACTCTTAAGAGTCCCTTGGACTGCAAGGAGATCAAGCCAGTCAGTCCTGAAGGAAATCAACCCTGAACATTCTTTGGAAGGACTGATGCTGAAGCTGAAGCTCCACTTCTTTGGCCACCTGATGTGAAGAGCCATCTCATTAGAAAAGACCCTGAAGCTGGGAAAGATTGAAGGCAGGAGGAGAAGGGGGCGACAGAGGATGAGATGGGTGGATGGCTTCACTGATTCAATGGACATGGGTTTGAACAAGCTCCAGGAGATGGTGAAGTACAGGAAAGCCTGGCATGCTGCAGCCCATGGGGTCACAAAGAGTCAGACATAACTGAGCAAAACAACAACAAAAGGGGTAAAGAACACAACTGCCAAAGTAGGAGATGCAGGAGACGTGAGTTGGATCCCTGGGTTGGAAAGATCCCCTAGAAGAGGGCATGGCAACCCACTCCAATATTCTTGCCTGGAGAATCCCATGGACAGAAGATCCTGGGGGATCAAAAAGAGTCAGACATGACTGGTAAGACTTGGCATGCATGCACAGGGGCCTCCTGAAGTCCTTTTTTTTTTTTCTTCTTTTTTTTTTTTTAACACTGTTCTACCTATTGGTTTATCTATCCAACAAACTTCCTAGAGCTGAAAAGAATTAAGCTAAATAAAAAGACAACGTGCCATCCTTTTTCTTGAACAGTTTCCTTCTGAGAGGCTTGTAGAAATTATTTGGTGTGTGTTGTTTATCTGTTTATCCATTCCTTTTGGGTTTCCAATTTTACATTCTGAACTTGCCGGTAAGGCATCATTTCATGAGAATTTTAATCTGTTTTTTTTTTAAATTGTGCTGAGATTTTTCAATAACCTGTTCTTAGTAAGTGAGTTTTCCCCCTTCAGGTATGTCCTTGTCAAATATCATTCTTTTAAAAACCTTGGAAAATATTTACTTTATTACTTTTCTCTTCACTGGCAATACAGTTGTAACCTAAAATAATTTGTTTAATGTCAGTTTTTAAAGGATCACAGATTGCACTAGAAATGTTCATAAAGCAAGGAATTAGAGACCATTTCCCCCTTATTGTCCATGTGTATATATCAGCCCTAATTCACCAGTGGAACTGGAGGTCATTATTTCTGAATTTGCACATTAAAAATAACATCTACCCATAAGGGAATATCTTTAAACCACAAATGCCAGAAATAACAATTGTACTAAACTGCATTTCATGAATACATAATAAAGTTCAATTTACCACTATTTATCATGTTACTTAAATTAAATCTATAATGGAAAAGAGATTTAGTTCTGTTTTGAAAATAACAAATTCCTTTATGCCAATTGCACAAGATTTATATTAGCCCCAACACATCCATGTCAATTAATTTGTTTTTTGCTTAATTACTATTGCTTTCTATTGTTGGTATCCTAGGGGACAATTCACATTCTTTCATGTATTTTTTAAAGCTTAAAGAGACACATACACATTAAAAGTTACTATAATCAGTTATATTTATTTATACTGTAAAAACTAAGACTTTTAAAAAATGGCATGGTAACTCATGCATAAATTCTCATCCCTTCATAAAACCTCCAACTTATATTTGTATACTTCACTAGGGCTTTGACAGTTGCCTGGAGTTGCTAGAAAAAGTCACTGTGAATGCAGACAGCAAAATTCTCAGAGCTAACATTTGTGCAGTATCACACACATTCACATCAAGATAAGCACACATCCACTTTCAACAACCTGCACATCTTGGCAGATGAAGACAAGAAAGTGCTGAGAGGCCTTGAATTATCAGGTTACTAGGTATTCTTGAAGAAAAAAGAACTCACCATTAATCCTATATTGAATTCATTAATATTCTTTATATGAACTTATCCAATAGTTTTAACTGTGTCTTCATCTTAGTAAATGGCCCAGTGATCTACTCAACCACGCAGACCAGAAATCTTGGAATCCTAGTCTCTCTCCTGCAATCAACTGGTCACCAAGACCTATACATTCTATTCTATGACATCTCTCCAAACCACCTCCTCCCATCCTCCCTGCACTCTGCAACTACCTAAATACCAGCTCTCTGCTTTCTCTCTTGGGCAGGTGCTTTGGTCTCTTAACTGATTTCCTAAGTGACAAGCTGGCTCCCTTCTCTTAAAGAAAAAAAAAAAAAAAGGCAAAATGGTAATGCTACTCCCTTGCTTAAATTCCATTACCAACTAGACAAAGTATAGATTTTCATCATGGCTTACCAAGTCCTCTATGATCTTCCTTTTGCCTTTGTCTCTAGCTTTTGAAGAAGAAGATATGTCCTCAGTCATGTCCAACTCTTTGAGACCCCATGGACTGTAGCCTGCAAGGCTCCTCTGTCCATTGGATTTTTCAGGCAAGAATACTGGAGTGGGTTGCCATTTCCTCCTCTAGGGGATCTTCACCACCCAGGGATTGAAACCATGTCTCTTGTGTCTCCTGCATTAGCAGGCAGATTCTTTTACCACCGAGCCACCTGGGAAGCTCATCTCCAGCTTTATCTCCCACCAAATTCTTCTCAAAACAGCTCTAGACCTCCCCCGCCTACAAGTCACTGGCCCTGGTATAGCCCTTCCCAAATGTTCTCCCTGTGAGTACCCACACCATGCATTTGTCTGGGTTCAGCTGAAGTCTGACACTTCCCCGAATCTCTCCTGGTTCCCTTCTTGCTCTACAGGAAAAGATCAAGCCCTCTTTATTACACTCCCACTTCCCATGCATAATCCTAATCGAATACTTGATCATTTTTTATTGTACTCATTTGCTTTCATGTCTTTCCCTTGTGTGGAAATCTTTGCAGACTAGGCTATGACTTATTTATCATTGTATCCTCTATACCTAGCACAGTTTATGCATATAGTAAATGTCTAATCAATAGTTATTTAACAAATTCAGGAGAATCTTGCATACATGTTTATTCATGATTCTAGGTACCCCCATGCTAAAGGAGGAAGCGTCTCTGGTAGGAACACTCTAACTGTTGTGAAATACCCTCTGGCATCCCTAAAGTATGTTTTCTAATGAACATTCTATTTAAAACCTAAAGTCAAATACATTTCCTTTGGTGGCATGTAATGACCACCTTTTTGCTGTGGCATTATCTTGAAAACGCACACTTAGTACTTATCAGGTGGCAGGTTTATCACCAGAACAAAGCCCAAAAAATTCTTGAAGAAATAGCTTTCCCAGCAGCTACTGTTTCCAAAGTCTCCTTTAAATACCAAAGGAGGCAGGCTGACTCAGCACTTCTAGCAACACTCTCCTTCAAACAAGCCCTGCAACAGACCATCATTGCTACTGACAGGCATCTGAAACTCCGGTCTGTTCTGCCCAGAGAGGACGTCAGTGGTTTAAAAGAGGGTAGGTGCACTTTCCCTCCCAGAACTGCCATGTGGGGCATCAGGCATCCCTTTACCAGGATAGGAAGTGTGGCGCAAAGCACAGAGAAAACTGGCCCAGATTCTGCCATCACATTGCGGTGGGGGAAGGCAAGTTTAGAATGCAGTCCCCAATATTTTCTAAATCCAAACTCAAAGTACCTATTATACAAATAGAAATGTTCATTGGGAAATAAGCCAAATATTTTAATCAGGAAATATGGACAACCACGATACAGACAGTTTAGGAATAAATAAAACTAAAATATCCTTGGAAAGACATGATTCTCTTCACAGTACATGCTCACACACACAAAAAAAAGAAAGAATAAGGAAAGATAATCACAGAGAAACAATATTCAAATTAGACTGTACTCTAAACAAAACAGAGAATAAAAATCTTAAACCAAGATTTTTGCATCTCAGAGCTCACATTTTACCAAAGTGCTACCAAAGAAATTACTGCACATTATATGCTTGGTGTGATCAGTTTTAAAAACCACTGTAACTAAATTAGGCCTTTCTCCTCGATGAAACAAGCAGAAAACCAGACTTATTTAAGCAAAAATTTCTTGAGCACAGAAAATCCTGCTCAAATCTGAAAAATGTAATCTTAAAGAGAAAACACTGATACAAATTATCTTCTTATAGTTCAGAATATTCACATGAATCTGGCAATAAAAAGGGCTGAGAACATTAGCTTAAATACTACCCAGTTTGTATTAAGCAAATATATCTCCTTTCCTTGAAATAAATACTCACCAGACTACTTTCTCACCTCAAGGGTGAAACTCAATGGCAGGTTTCAAGATAGCTTTGACATGAACTTGTGTATCAGGAAAGTAGAGAAATAGCTCCATAATCATGTTTAATCCTTTAAAGCTGTGATTGAGAAGTGGCATTTGGACAGGATTTAAACTTGGCTTTGGCCATGAAAAAGATTAAACCAACTCCATCCAACTCCAATTCTCTCCTAGCCTTATTTTTTTCTCATTAGTTAGAAGTTACATAGGAAATGAAATTATTATAAACATATTTAACTCGTTTAAATAACTTTAAAAACATAGCTTACAATCACTGCATTTCAAAATTCAATAAATCCTCTCATTTATTAGTTACGGAATATAGTTGCCTTTAACCTAATAAAGTGAAAAACATGGCTTTAAGGAATACTCTTTCTTGGCAAGAATTAAATTGGCTTGGCTAATTTACATTGTTTTAAATTTAGAGAGAACTGTGTATTGACTCATGATTACAATGCATAAACCATTTCCATGAAATGGTCTGAATTAACCTCCATGCTATTTATATAAACAGCACATATCACTGGATGCATTGCAGTCTACTAGATAGGAGTTTTTTCAATCAGCAAATTAAGCTTGTAATTTAATCCTTAACTATGAGAATAAGGGAAGTTTAGTCTTTCACTATTTTTTATATGATAGAAGTTCATTATTTCTGTATGTTTTTATATACCAAAAGTAGTTGTTAGTGCCTAAGTTAACACAAAATTGATTTTGAGAATTTGAGTGTGTATTTATAAAACTTATATAATAAAATCAAAAGCAGCTGAACTATAGACGAAATGATGACAGCCAAGTTAGTTCATAGGTGTGTGTAACGAATGAGTTGGACCCCAGATCTTCCTGAGCTTATTGATTAGAAGGTTATCCAATGATAGCATTCACCCTTCAGACCATAATGACAACAGAACTACCATAAATTTTTCACCTGTAAGTTAGGAATTACATCCTAATTCTGTCTATAGTCATTTATTATCTAATCATGAGGAATCTACATCAACTCAAAACAAAATAAAAATATTCAGGATTAAATTTGTTAATAAAATCTGGCACCCATAAAAGACTTGGACAACAGGCATTTGAAAGTGGGCAGAGAAAACACTGAAAGAATTAATGATTACAACTTCTAAAAGAAGACATATTGTCTTTAAACAAACCACTGGTAGTAACATGACAATTTTATTTTAAAACCTCTTTATAGCCACACACACAAAAAAATCAGAGATTTTTAATTGCATGTTTTCTTTGGCAAGTTTCATATTATATTTTAAACTGAAATATTTTATGTCTAAGTTATTTGTTATCAGTATTTTATGCACCCTGAACCTCCCCTTCTACTGCAGATAGATTTAGCAAAAGTATTGTTTTTAGTACTGATATGTTTGGCCTATAGCATTCCAAAGATAAATGGATCAAAATGAAACACTTGATCCATTCAGACAGAAAGAGATCAGTGGTTGCTAAGAGCTGGTATGTTTGGAGGGGTGGGCAGTGAGAAGTGACAGCCTGCAGATGGGTATGTGGCTTCTTTTGGGGACCATGGAAACGTTATTAAAACTGACTGTGGTGATAGTTGCTCAACTGTGTGATTTTCCTGAAAATATTAAATTGTACACTTTAATTGGATAAATTTTACAGTATGTGATTTACATCTCAATTAAGTTGTTTAAAAAGTGAACCACAAAGTTAATAAAAATATATAAAAATGAAAGAAGTGGAAAAAATTTATTTTACTCCAAAACTCTCTTGTCCCTCCAGCCTCAGTGAATTTTTGTTTCCTCCAATAGAGCATGTTCAGTTCTACTTCAGGACATTTGCTTGAATGTGATCTGTTCTCTGCTTAAACCCCTCACTCCCCAAGTCTTCACATGGCTGGCTCCTTTTTCTCATCTCCTTGCCCACTACATCTAAGGACTACCCAGTTAAGCTACCCCATCACTCACCATCATATAACCATCTTTTCTGTTCTTCATTGTATCATTTTCCATTTTAGAAGAGTGGAGAGGACACTGACCTTGCCTGTCTTATTGACTGAATCCTTCTGGATAGTGTATAAAACAGAGTAGGTGTTCAATAAACACTTGTCAAATGAATCATCTCTATGGAATTTTATATCTCACCACTTTAGATATTGTCTAGTCAAGATCAGATACTAATACCTTAGACGTAGAAATGTCAGTAGAACAGAAGCAAAATACTTGACACCATTCATCTGGATCCTGGGTCTTGCCTAATTGCATCCATCAGAGGATTGAATTTGCTGTACGTTTAGGTAATATGCCAGTTTAGGGAGGGGTGCAGTTTGCTTCTATTTTCTAATTC
This sequence comes from Bos taurus, assembly GCF_002263795.3. Classification (NCBI taxonomy): domain Eukaryota; kingdom Metazoa; phylum Chordata; class Mammalia; order Artiodactyla; family Bovidae; genus Bos; species Bos taurus. The sequence goes on along the minus strand of NC_037328.1, from coordinate 109,713,392 downwards.
TTTTCTCAAGAGAACAAAAATATTCTTGTTTGGCAGAGGAAGTCCATGGGAAATAGAAAGAATGTAAAATAGCAATACCATCAGGATATCGCCAGGGCTTCGTTTTTCATTACAAACAGAAATGAACAGAGCTTATTCAAAAGAAAATGTAATCTACTATTTTATTAAATAAGTAATTGAAAACAAATCTAAACAAAGTAACAAAGAATGGTATTTTATGTACTTACACTTCAAAAGAACATTGACCTGAAACAGTAATAATAATAGCTAAAAGCTTTTCTCTGTGCCAGGTACTATTTTAAGCACATTCTTTGTTTCAAATCATTTAATCATCAAAAAACTCTATATAATGGGCACCAGTATTATCCTCATTTCACAGATTTTTTAAAAACTGAAGCACAAAGATTTTAAGTTGCCCAACGTCCCACAGTTAATAAGTGTGACTAGAATTCAAATCTAAAGATCCAAACTTTAGTTTGCACTCTTACCATGACACTATATAATCTCATTAGGCTAGAGGTAAAACCTAAGAGTAGAAATAACATATAAAATTCCTATCAGAGTCTAGAATATTACAGGTACTTGATAGTGTTCTTAGCAACATTTTAATTCTCCATCATTTGAGAGATGGCAATTCAGAGGGCACTAGCCTCTACCAGGGGACAGGCCTCAAGTCCTTGATCCTAAGCTTGTTAGGAAGAATTTATCAGAGCTGAAGTTAGGCTTGGAGAAGGAAATGCTATTGGCCTGGACTCAAGAACTCAGAGGTCAAGATTTAGGAAGCAATTGCAGTAATGAACAGAAAGTCAAGTAAAGGATATAAGAGATGAGAATCACTTGGTCAAATCAGTTTTAGGTATCCTATAAGCCTGATAGATAAAGTCAAGGAGAGGAACAACAGAAATCAGGGAGTGGATATTAAAGGAAGCTGTTGAAACCAATGATAATGAAGAGGCGGAATAAGACCAGAGAAGGTAGAGGGGCTGTGGGTCTTTATATGCAATTGGTCAGGGGGAATTTCCTTCCATACCACACTCTGGCTCATTCACTAACTTTGTGTTCTTAGAGCCTTCTTCATCCCCACAAATCCTGACAGCTCCATTTCATAGTGGAAGAAACTGATTATAATATAAGTAACTTTCCAGAGAGCTTACTTATAATTAGTGATGGAGATGAAGTTTACTTTTCCAAGAAAAAATCTAGGATGACTGAGAGACCTATCCCAATACTGAAAGAAATCACATCTTCTATGTTTTTGCTTTGTAGTTTCCTTTCTTACTGAAGGGTGAGCCTTAAGAAAAAGAATGAAAGAGGAAAGCCAAGAATGGGATGGATAATATCAATCCCATCCCAATGGCTGAGGATGACTTTTTTCTTCCATCAGCAATGTCTTCACTATATCTAGCTGGCCTCAAGGGGAGAAAATTACTTTCACTGAAGTGTTGGGAGAGCCAGAAACATGCTATAAGCATCCAGGTGTATTTTTAGTAAGGAATCAGAAGCAGGATCCAGAAAAATATGTCTTTATTAAATACCACCTGAAATTATGTCAGAAGCATAAATATATGTGTGATATTCATATAAAAATAGTTTTCACCTAAAGATCACTATTTTGAATATTGTCAGAAGGCAATTCCCTGGGTGGACAATTAAAAGAGGATTTGTCGGCAGTAATAATTCTCTTGATTCACTTCTCTGTTGCGTTGTTTACAAAGTCTCTGTGAAACTTTAGAAAGAACATGGAATCATTTCTAAGTTAGACCTGAAGAGGAAGAGGCTCTTCTTTTTAAACTGAGAGGTTATTTCTCAGAAATGACCACAAAGTGAGTCAAAGATATCACTGAAGTAATATATCAGAGTTCTGAGCAACATAGGAATTGTTTGAATTGTAAATCTAATTTTATATTTTTCCTAACTTCTTCTGAAATAAGCTTCCAATTTAGAGTCCCATCTGTAAAGTAATAGAAATTATCTACTTATAAGCACTAAGAGAAGAGAATTTCCTGCTATGGCAATCTGGTACCTCATTATCTGGTGAAAAATGTCTACATATTCAGGATTATGAATGTCACTAATACATCTAAAATCAGCACGTGTCAGTCATCAATATTCATATTGCTCAAACAAAACAGCTCATACTGTAGCTGCTCATAAATCTTGCAGAAATGGGGGTGAGGGGAAGAAAAGGGAGAAGTGAAGAGATAAAGAAAGAAAGAGCTCAGGGATATATTGAACACAAGAGGGGTCTCCATTCATTCAGTCTAACATCTGCTCAGCCTGAAGTGGAACCACCTGTTAGTTTATTAAATTGTAGAATTAATTTATGTGGAAATAAGAGAGGAGGGGGAAATGAGGCCTTAATTCATACCAAAGGGAGGAAATATATATAATATATATATGTATGTATATGTATGTGCGTGTGTGTATATATATATATATATATATATATACATACATACATATACATATACATCTCCTCTATTCCTAGCTGGAAAAAAAAAAAAAAAAACAGGCTTCCATGGGCAAAATCAGTGCCATGAATGACTAGCCTCATTATATAATTAATTGAAGAAATAAAATGTTTCCCATGACTGTTACGTGGCCTATTGCCTGTAATGTATTCATCGGCTATTTCTTTGGTCCTCCTAGAAGAAAAAGACCACTGATCCCTTAGCATTTGCACAGCAACAGCAGCAAAACAAAGAAAGTCCATAAGGATTTGAACAACACCAAAAAAGCTCTTACCTTCTAAATACTCGTATATTTACCCACTTTTGTGGGGGATATTTTCATTTCTCCTCAGCAGAGCAGAAGAGAATAATACAGCTTCAGCTAAGGGAGCATAAGAAATCTTGCTCTGAGTAATGCAGAAGTCTCCATTAACCTTTCTGCCTCCTTTAATGAAAGACATACTGCTTTGCTTCCTTCAATAGTCTCAAATCTCAGGATCTCAAATTTGCTAAATTAAAGTGATGGGTATTATATCTAGAGTTGATTTCCTCTTTAAGTTTGCCAAGAATGTCAGATGGTCATCAAAAAACACAAATATGAAAGAGATGAGAAGAGCTGTATAAACTTTTCTATGAATCTAGATAGAGATTTCTCAATATCTGTATATGTTAACATGCTGTTTTTGTTTTTTACAGCCTGTGGACTGGTTATCGAAACTGATCACACTTACCTAAGGCACTGTATATGACAGCCTCTCCCAAGGTCTGTTTAATAATCACGATAATTTGGAATTTTCTTTTTTGGGGGGAGGGGTGAATAACTTTTTGAGTTGCATTTTAACTGTTTTTCAAACAACTACTGCTGTCCTTTTCTAAAGGCTATTTCTTCCATGTAGCCTAGACCTTAATGAAGCAGCTTCCTTAAACCATGCTTTTTGTTTGATTAGTGTTCATAAACTTCCCCGGGTAAAAACAAAAAGATTATTTCAAGTTGCATCATTTTCATCTCTTGAAAAAGTTACCCAAAAAATGTAGGCCAACTTTCCATAAAGCTTTTTATAAAATGCAGTTGGAAAAGCCAGTTTTCCCTGGAGACTTATCCAATTACATGGATTGCGTGGTCTTACCCTAAGAGAGAGGAGCATTCAAAATTGTGTTTTTCTGATCATGGCAGTGAGTGTAAAGAGAGAAATCTAAGAAATTCAATTATCTCCCTAGGTGTCACTCAGTTTAGGGACTAATATAATTGGCTATAAATAATATGAGTACATTTCAGCAGAACCTCTGTGGGTTTCATTACAAATCCCCTTGCCACTGAGTTGCTAACAGTTGGGCTTGCCACGTGGGTTAGATGGGGTTGCAACTGCAAAGAGGTTACTTTGCCAACCACTGGTTTTCTTCATTTTCATGGTCTTCTTTACATATTTTAATTAACATCCCCAGTGCGACATTTTACGCATGTACTGCCTTTTCAACACACACCAAAATGACCTTTTAAAGTAATGGTTTTAAAAACCAGAAAGCAATACTTGATTACCAACTCAGTGCCATATAACATAACTTTTTATGCTTTTTTTTCATGCTCTTGAAATTGAATGGGATGCTACAACACTGGAGGATATGAATAGGAATGGCTGATGTAATAGAATTCTAGCTCCCACAGGACCATGCTAGTGGCCCGCTCTGACTTTGCCTGTGTGGGGATTTCCCTTGACCACATTCCAGCCAAGATTTCCCAGCTGTGGAATGGGAAAAGTTGTATCTTTCTACTTTATTGATTGCACATAGTTGGCAATCAATAAAATTTGTTGATTTCATCCTAATTAAGCCTTTTGAAAACTGAAGCATGTTGATAGAATGTTTGACTAGTGCCACGAAAGATGAGGCTTTTGTAACCATGCCCAAATGGATGGGCAAACCCAGATGTATTTCGAAGTCATCCAGTGTTCCAAAGAGTTTTTCAAATGTTTTGAGTTTAACCAAATCCTAAACACATTGTGCCAAGTACTATTTTCCTTTAAGTCTCAGACCCATGTGAATTTTAAGGGAAATTAAATCCACATGTTTCTGATTCATTTTTACTTAAATCATTAAAATGCTGTTTTGGATGAGCCATTTGACTTTCAAGAAGCTTTTCTTCGTAAACTCTTTTACGCTTTTTTGGTGTGGGGTCAAAAGCAGGAAGTCCTACTTTGACAATGATAAATTAATTGTGACATCAAACACTGCAAATCCAAACCCCAGCACTCTAACAATACTTCAGCAGTTGACAAATTCATTTTCCTAATTTTGTGTCAGGAAAGGCTAACATTTTTCTTTATCTTGTCAGCATAACCTAAGAGGCAAAATATCTTACATATAAGCACAATACCACATAGAATCCAGATTTGGGGTTTTATTGTTTTTGGAAAAAGAGGCAAAAGCACCATTTTGCAGCTCTGTTCTATTTGACCATCTTACCCAAGGAAAAGTTGAAAAATATATAGTACAGAATCCTTTCTGCCTCATGCAAACTGTTATCCTGAGCAAAATGTCTCATAAATGCTATGCAAAGTCTGATAGGATGTTGCCCTGGACAGTGCAAAGAAAACAGTTATCAAATTGTGGGTCCCTAGAGATTATCATACTAAGTAAAGTACATCAGACAGAGAAAGACAAACATCATATGATATCACTTATATGTGGAATCCATAAGCAATTCTAATGCACTTATTTATAAAACAGATACACAGGCATAGAAAACAAATATATGGTTACAAAAGGGGAAAGGGTAGGGAAGGGGTAAACTAAGAGTTTGGGATTAACAGACACACACTACTATATATAAAATAAATAAACAGCAAGGACCTACTGCGTAGCACAGGGAACTATATTAAATATCTTATAATAACCTATAATAGAAAAGAATCTGAAAAAGGATATATATATATATATATATATATATATATATGCATCACTTTGCTGTACACCTGAAATGTAAATCAACTATACTTCAATTAAAAAAAATCATGGGTTCCATCTTATCCTTCTCTTGATTTCATAGTTCACATTAAGGCCTCCCTCTACAACATTTTACTTTTAAACAGCTTTAATTTCTCCCCATCATCCCTAACATCAGTTTTTCATAAGCCTTCTCCATCTTTTAGGAAAAAGAAAAAAAGTATTTGATCTGGTTGCCTCCTCCCTTTAGTCTGCTTCCTGCATCATTCCTTCCTTCCACTTCTAAATTTCTAAAGCTTCATCTCACTACTGTTTTCTCCCTCCCACCAGCTGTCTCCTTAACTTCTTAGAGATAATGTTCAAATCTCCATTTTTAGTCTTGATCTTGAAGTCTACTGAACAATCCCACATACATGTCTTGCTACCATTTCAAATTCAATTTGATAAAAATTTAACCAAAGCTCATTCCCTGCTGCTGACTTTCCTGTTACTGTGACTGCCACTGAGCTTGAAACTGCTTTGTCACATTTCTAGTCAGGAGCCAATTTTCTGGGCAATTGGCATGATAATGCACCTTGCACTCTCCCATCCTTTTCATTTCCACCACTCAGCACTTCCTTATAACTGTGCCTACTAAACGATGTGTCTATCTTTAGTTTTCCCCCAAGATTCCAGATATATTTTGGCCAAGAGACTAAAAATACCCCTAGCTGACTTTACTCCCCTACTTGAAAACTTCACTGATACCCCATTGTCAAGAAAAACAAAATTTAAGGTATGCCTTAACCTTACCTACCTAAAGTAGTTGAAAATTCTTTACAGTCTGGTTTTAACCCTAAATTTTCAGGAATTCTCTCTTCTAGGCCAGTTGATCTACTAATGTTCCCCTACATAATTTCTCCCCACCCCCTGCCACCCTCAACTCCCCTCCCTTCTACCTTCAAATCTTCCATATCCAACATGATCCAGCTCTCCTCCATCCTCATTCATGGGTGTTTTCCAGATCAGGCTTAACCAGTCAAAAAGTCTTCCCTTCTCTTATACTCATAGCCCTTATTTTCCCTATTATAATCATTTGTCTTGTGATACCTTTTGTAGAGTTCTGAAGGTGTTGTCCTTCTCACATGGTTATGACTTGTATCATAACTATACTTTAAACTCCTTAAAAACAGGAACCATCTATTGCTCATGTGTTTCAATATCTATTTGATTGAGTAATTAGACTATTAATAGCAAAGAAATAATATTAATCATCAGCTTTAAAATGGAATAGGTACCAGTTTCAAGTCTATTAAATATACCTAGATGCCTAGTGATTGTCCTATATATACATTGTCACCATAAATAAACCTTAACATCATATTTCAATATCATGAAGTTATACTCTGATGAGAAACAAAACTACTTCAGTCACACTATAATGTAATATGATGAGACTAACATGCAACTTCAGTATATTTGAGGAATTCAGGTACAAAAAACATCTAAATGTATGATAAAATGTATGATAAATGTATGATACAAATCAATGGCAATGATACATATTTAACAATTTAATAGCCAATAATTACAGGGAATTTATTATACTCTAGGCTCTGTGTTAATCCTTTTAGACATCTCACTTAATCTTCTCAACAAACCTGTAATAGGTATTACTATTCCATTTTGAGTTTCCCTAGTGGCTCTGATGGTAAAGAATCCACCTACAATGTGGGAGACCTGGGTTTGATCCCTGGTTGGGAAGATCCCCTAGAGAAGGAAATGGCACTCCACTCCAGTAATCTTGTGTGGAGAATCCCCATGGACAGAGGAGCCTGGCAAGTTATAGTCCATGGGATCACAAAGAGTAGGACACTACTGAGTGAATAAGCACAGCACAGCATTCCATCTTACCAATGAAGAAAGACTAAGGCTCAGAGAGGGTAAACAACTTACCCAAAGTCACAGAACCTGTAAATGGAATAATTAAGTTGAAAGCACTTGTGGAACTCAAAGCCAGAGACTGTAACCCTTACATCACTCAACTACATCATCTACTTGGAATATACATCAAGTATGTTTCAATTTGAATCCATTCACCAAAGATTAACCTTTTCATTTTAATTTTATTTTATGACAGCCTCTGGCCTAGATGATAGATAGATATAAATAGACAGATATTCTGAAAACTCAACAGTAACATTTTATGATGCTTTAAAATTGAGGCCAAAAAAATCACTGATTTGAAAAAATATATATCAATGGTTTGAACATTATTTGAGGAAGAGTAAATTATATGTGTTATAATGAAAGATGTTCTAGATGAAGAGACAGAAGGGATGTAATTTCACGTTGCAGCATTTACACAGATTATTCACTTGACCAAAGCATAGGGCCTCTCTGGGCCTCTTTTCCGACATCTGCTCAATGAACTAGGTGATCTCTAATTATCCCTTTCAAACTTAAAATTCTCTGATCCAATCAATATTCACAAGTCAGAAGCAATGAGGAATAGCAAGCATTTTCTAGATATATTTCAAACTCTCAGTAGCATTATATCTAAAATTCAAGCCCTGATTTGAATTTCCCATTACTGGTATAATCATGCTGTTTAATCATGGTTCACACTCAGGAATTCTGAATCACAATCATTCATCACTTGTGGGATTTTCTGACTAGACAATAAGCTCCTTGAAGAGAAGGACTGAGTGTTATTTAATTCTACAATCTCAGTGCTTACACCCACAGTGACATATGATACAAGCTTCCTACATACTGGCTGAATGAACAAGTGGGAATTCAGGGACACATAGAAAATACAGGTAACCACAGTAACCTGAGCTAATTCAGGAAAGAAAAAGCAGCAATAAATAATGTAAAACTGTTTTTTCCCAGGAAAAATACTTGCAAACTAGACACAAATTGCACTTCTTATCTAGTAGTCCTCAAATGTGAGGTGCAGATGATTGCAGTTGTGTGAAGATGCACCACATCCAACCAACACAGTGAACCACATCCAGTGAGAATCCAGGAAGTTTACTTCCGGCATCTACTACAAAGGCAGCACAGCTCTTTGACAAATCAGCAGTTGAGGGAGCAATAGTGCTCTTAATATAGGTTTACTTTCTTCCAGAATATTATAAATCAAATGTTTATGTATCACACATCATCAAAATTACTAAAATTTGTTGATGCTATGACAGATTCAAATAATATATGTTAAATAAAAAAAAAAATCACACGTAAGTTATTGGTATCAGTAAGAGAGGCATTTAAGGTGGCCAGACACAAACTTATCAAATGGAAATAATTCCTACACAGTAGTTAAATGCACTTTAGAAAATATAATGGAGACTTCCCAGATGGTCCAGTGGTTAAGAATCTGTCTGCCAATGCAGGGGTCATGGGTTCAATCCCTGATCCCGGAAGATATCACATGCTGAGGGGCAGCTAAGCCTATGCACTACAACTACTGAACCCTGGGCATCCTAGAGCCTGTGATCCACAGCAAGAGAAGCCTGCACACTGCAACTAAAGAGTAGCCCCTGCTCCCAAACTAGAAAAAGCCTGTGAGCAGCAATAAAGACCCAATATAGCCACCAATCAATCCATAAAGAAAAGATAATGGAACATAGGATATCATTATCAACAGCAGCCAGTTGTTTGAGATAAAGTCCTCTAGCATAAAATGTCCTAATAATGAAAGTACTCTATGGAAAAAACTTACAAACTTTATTAAAGAACATAGAGAATATTTTATTAATTGGAGAAATATGCCTAGTTCCCCAAAAGAATGTTCTAATATTTTTAAGCATAAATTCTCTCTTCAAATTAATCTATACATTTAATGCAATCCCAATTAAAACCCCAACAGTAAAATTTTATGGAAATTGACAAGTTGATTCTAAAATGATATAAAGATAAAAGCCAAGAATGTTTGAAAAAACAATGTGGTGGCACTTACCCTACCAGATATCAAAAAACATTTAGGGATAATAGTAACCAAAAGATCATTATATTGATGTGAAAATAGACACAATCCTGTGGAATAGATTAAGAATCTTAAAACATATCCATGGATATGTAGGATTTGTTTTATTATAAACAGGGCATTACAAGTACAAAAGGGAATACAGGACAAAGGTACTACTTAATAAATGCTACTAAGAATTGCAAATATAAAAGAAGAGCTTTTAAATCTTGAGGCAGTAAAGACCCTGCTACACAACATACAAAATTTACAAGTCATAAAAAGTATAGTTTTGAGTACCTAAAATTTTTAAATTTCTGTGCAAAGATGACAATAGACAAAATTAAGATAAGCAACATTCACCAAAAGACACTATTAAGTCAGTAAAGAGCACACTGAAAAATGGAAGATCTTTTCAGTACATGTATATAACAAAGAACTCATAACCAGATTATGTAAATAATTCCCACAGATCAATATTTTAAAAGAAGATGATTTAATAGAAAAAAAATCAAGAAATTTAGACCTTGCGCCATATGTGAGGTATTTCACATAAGAGAATATCCAAATGAATACTAAACATATGAAAGAGTGTTCAGTCTCATCGATCATCAGGGAAATGCACACTAAAATCACATTGAGATCATTACATACCCACCAGAATGACTGAAATTTAAAAAAGAAAAAGAAAAAAAGAACTGAAATACCAAGCGTTGGTAAGGATATGGAGCTGGTGAGACTCTCATACACTCCTGATGTGAATGCAAGATTGGTACAGTCTATTTGTTGTTGTTCAGTCGCTAAGTTGTGTCTGACTCTTTGTGACCCCATGGACTGTAGCGTGCCAGGATCCTCTCTCCTTCATTATCTCCTGAAGTTTGCTCAGATTCATGGCCATTGAGTCAGTGATGCCATCCAACCATCTCATCCTCTATTGCTCCCTTCTCCCCCTGCCCTCAATCTTCCCCAGCACCAAAGTATTTTCCAATGAGTTGGCTCTTGGCATCAGGTAGCCAAAGTATTGGAGCTTCAGCATCTGTCCTTCCAATGCATATTCAGGGTTGATTTCCCTTCACATTAACTGATTTGATCTCCTTGCTGTCCAAGGAATTCTCAAGAGTCTTCTCCAGTGCAATTCGAAAGCATTTATTCTTTGGTGTTCAGCCTTCTTTATGATTCAACTCTCACCTCCATACAGGACTACTGGGAAAGCCATAGTTTGACTAGACAGACCTTTGTCAGCAAAATGATGTGTCTGCTTTTTAATATAGTGTCTAGGTTTGTCATAGCTTTCCTTGCAAGAAAGTGCCTTTTAATTTTGCAGCTACAGTCACCACCTTCAGTGATTTTGGAGCCCAAGAAAATAAAATTTATCACTGCTTCCACTTTTTCCCTTCTTTGCCATGAAATGATGGGACCCGAGGTGTGATCTTCATTTTTTTAACGTTATGTTTCCAGCCAGCTTTTTCATTCTCTTCTTTCCCCCTATCAAGAGGCTCTTTAGTTTCTCTTCAGTTCAGTTCAGTTCACTCAGTCGTGTCCAACTCTGCGACCCCATGGACTGCAGCATGCTAGGCCTCCCTGTCCATCACCAACTCCCAGAGCTTACTCAAACTCATGTCCATTGAGTTGGTGATGCCATCCAACCATCTCATCCTCTGTCATCCCCTTCTCCTCCTGCTTTCGATCTTTCCCAGCATCAGGGTCTTTTCCAATAAGTCAGTTCTTCGCATCAGGTGGCCAAAGTAATGGAGTTTCAGCTTCAGCATCAATCCTTCCAGTGAATATTCAGGACTGATTTCCTTTAGGATGAACTGGTTGGATCTCCTTGCTGTCCAAGGGATTCTCAAGAATCTTCTCCAACACCACAGTTCAAAAGCATCAATTCTTCGGCACTCAGCTTTCTTTATAGTCCAGCTCTCACATCCATACATGGCTACTGGAAAAACCATAGCTTTGACTAGATGGACCTTTGTTGGCAAAGCAATGTCTCTGTTTTTTAATATGCTATCTAGGTTGGTCATAACTTTTCTTCCAAGGAGTAAGCGTCTTTTAATTTCATGGCTGCAGTCACCATCTGCAGTGATTTTGGAGCCCGCAAAAAAATAAAGTCTGTCACTGTTTCCACTGTTTCCCCATCTATTTGCCATGAAGTGATGGGAGCAGATGCCAGAAACTTAGTTTTCTGAATGTTAAGTTTTAAGCCAACTTTTTCACTCTTCTCTTTCATTTTCATCAAGAGGCTCTTTGGTTCTTCTTCACTTTCTGCCATAAGGGTGGTGTCATCTGCATATCTGAGGTTATTGATGTTTCTCCTGGCAATCTTGATTCCAGCTTGTGCTTCATCCAGTCCAGTATTTCTCATTATATACTCTGCATATAAATTAAATAAGCAAGGTGACAATATACACCCTTGATGTACTCCTTTCCCAATTTTGAATCAGTCTTTTGTTCCATGTCCAGTTCTAACTGTTGCTTCTTGACCTGCATACAGATTTCTCAGGAGGCAGGTGAGGTAGTTCCTGTTCACTTTCTGCCATTAGAGTGATATCATCTGCATACCTGAGGTTGTTGATATTTCTTTAGCAAAGTGTTATCTACTAAAATCTAACATATGCACACTCTAAATAAACACAGTCTCCCTGGTGTATTTCCAACAAAAATGCAATCCACCATAAACTATACGGCAGTGAAAAAAATCATTGTGGGTTGTTTTAGTTCCTACATTTTTAATGTTTGATTTTATGATTGGCCACAAGCCACATTCTGGAACCTAACTTAATTATGTTCACAGAGACAGTGGATGAAAAGGGGTATGATGTGTGTTAGCATCCTTTTACAAGATGTCTTCTTCAGGTGAAAATGTTATAATAACCTCATTGGGCCATGAAGGAGGAGCTGTTTATTCTGGAGAGCAAGGAAGCTTTAGTGGGTTCTGGGAGCTCAGCGTAGTTCCCGCTCTTCTGAAACCTCGTATAAATACCTATTTCAGCTTTCTAACTTTCACTTTTTTTGATTGACTACTTAACTTTCACATAGAAAAACTCAAGGAAGCTATGAATTCAACTGATAGGGTAATTTTGGAGCTTACAGGATCAAACCTTGATTTGATATTGAGCTATATTAGTCCTGGGGTTTTAAGAGATAAAAGAGTCTTTTAGACTAATTCTAGTTAAGACCTCCTATTTCAATTCAATGTTTTGTGTCAAAAATTCTGGGACTTAAACTTGTTATATTTATTTTTCTCTAAGCTGCCTAGTGCTCTAGTGTAATGATCCTACTCAAGACCTTGAATGCCCTTTCATTCTGTCTTACAGCAATAACACAATGATTTTCCACATTTTAAGGTGCAAGTTTTTATTGAAGTTAAAAAGAAATTTGTAACCAGACACAAAGAATAAAGTGGACAAGAATGGTATAATCTGAATATATAATAGTTCCCTCATTCTTGCTGGATCACTAAGATATAACAAAAAATTATTCTCTATGTTAATGTTAAGGTTTCCAGTTAAAACATTATTTGGTATGCTTTCAATAGACCTCTTAACTACTTAGTTTTTTCTCAGAAAAATTCATATACTATTCAGGAAATATTCATAGTTTGAAAAACATTCATACTTTATACAAGATATACAAATTTGAGACAAAACTATTAAAAAAACACACACAATTGTAGCTGCAACACTATCCCAGCTGCATTGTGGTGATTATGTTGTTCAGTCAGCTGTCTATTACATAAATACAACTGGATTTTAATATTGTAATTTACAGAGGGGCCAAAAGCCCCAGTAGACAGTGTCTGTCTCAAGAGTCATTTCATTCCACGTCACCACAAGCAATAATTTAAATAATTTTACATAATTACTTTACCTTCCCTGACCAGGCACTGCCAAGTTCAAATCTTTAAAAATCAGTACGATTTTCATTGCTTTTAGCCCCATTCATGCTACCTAAGCAATTCCAAATCCTCGTCTCCTTGAAGGTCATTTGACTCTGACCCACTCTCTTGTTGATTCCTATAACTTCTGGAGTCTTTCTCTCTCTCGGTTTTTTTTTTTTTTTTGCAATCAAGAGAAATCATCTCTAGCTAACTTAAGCCAAAAGAAATTTGGGGAAGGCCATCAGATATCCCATCATATCTATAGAAAACTTGAGGCTCCAGCAGGAATAAAGGGAGGTTAGATAGCACAAAACAGGCCAAGGTCCCACCACAGAAAACATCTGGTGGGGCACAACTTCTGATGCTACCAGAGCTGCCAGGGATAATCAATCAACTGTCCCCTCGGTTTTTTGAAACTTCAGTGATTTACATAAGAGCAAACAATTGGCCAGGACAGGGTGCTCAGACGGTTCAATTATCAAAAAAAGGACAAATGTCTATTAAGTAGCCCAGTAGAAAAATGATTGAAGAATATGAATAGTTACTTTACAAAAAGATAAACAAATGGCCAGTTAACATATAAAAACTATCCTACTCAATACAAAATAAAACGTTTAAAAGAAAAAAATTGTTCTACTACACTAAGAAAATGCAGATTATAAGCATAATAAGAAATAATTACTTATCAAAAAACTGACAGAGGGATTTCCCTGGTAGTTCAGTGGTTAACACTTTGCCTTCCAATGCAGCGGATGTGGGTTTCTATCAGGGAGCTAAGATCCCACCATGTCTCATGGCCAAAAAAACCATAAAAACAGAAACAGTATTGTAACAAGTTCAATAAAGACTTTTAAATAACTGACAGAAAAAAAGAAGACTAATAATACCCTGTGTTTGTGAATAAGGAAGACAATTGGCACAGTCTATAATATACACATTCTATGGTAGTGTTGATTGGTACAGTCTTTTTGATGGGGAATTTTTTATTATCTATCAAAATTTACAATGTGCATATCCTCTGTCCCAGAAATTTGACTTCTAGACATACAACCTAAGGAAATGTTCACATATGTCCACAAAGACAGATGTACACAGATGTTCACTGCTGCACCGACTATAACTGTACAACTGGAAACAACTTAAATGCACCAAAGTAAGAGGCAGATTAAATAAATTAAGATACATTCCTACACTGGAAGTCTGCAATGTCATCATAAAGAAATAGATGGATTTGTATATACTGCTTGGAATTTCTCTTGTGTATACTGTTACAGAAAAGAGACAAGTGGCAGAATAAAATGTAATATTCCATATATGTAAAATAAAATATAATGTGTATGCATCTTTATATGCCAAGAGAAGGGTGTAAAAAAATGCACACCAAATTAACAGTTGTCATATGTAGGGATCTAGGAATTGGGGCCTTCCAAGATAAGGGGCTTCTACATTTTGTTCTGTGAACTTACATCCTGCATGAACTTCTACAGGAATGTATCTTTCACTTCTATGCTAAGTAGGGTGCCTGAGGCTGAAAAAGGAGACTAGGTTCAAGTAACAGAGGTGCAAGTAGTAGAGGTGCTAGAGCTTGTCTTTGCCTGGACCTGTATTGATCAAAATGAGCACAGACTTTATAGTTAGTTGGTACCAGAATTCAAATCTTTACTCCATCACTTGCAGTTGTGTGTCATTGGAAAAATCACTTAGCCTCTCTGAACTTCGGTTTCCTTGTCTGTTTATAAAATGAGAATAATAATAGTATCTTACAAGAGTGGTTGTGAGAATTAAATAAAATAAATGATCAGTACTGTGCTCCACCCACTGAATGGCAGTGAATGGTGACTATCTCTTGCTCTGTTTTGTTTTGTTTTTTTAATAAAATAAGGGAAGTATGAAGCATCATTGCCTCTTGTGACAATATCCTCTATTAAAGAATCCCACTATATAAGAGAAACAATTTACATAAAGAATTGTAGTTGTTGTTGTTGTTGTTATAGCCTTAGTTTTCAATGATTGTACTCATGATTCCCACTTTTTCAGATGGAGGAACTAGTTCCTGAAATGACCAAATGCTTGGCGGAGGTCCTCAGTCTCACAGCTAAGGAGAGTATGCCCAGCTTCCAGTCCCCAGAGCCCACCACCCTTTTACTAATCAGATCTTAGTATGTGCTGCTTCCAAATATGTAGCGGAAGAAAAACCTAAGCATTTGTTTGAAATATTTCCATACAGAAAATCACATGTAGCTTTGGGTTTTACACTTAAAAGTCTTTTTTTTTTTAAAGAGTCCAAAATCTGATCAATAGCAGGGAAGCTGTAATACTGATCCCTTTCACCAGAGAAATTTACAACCTAATAGGGCTTTAGAGCCAAGATTTTCACAGCAATGAAAATGATGTGGCCAGAGGGAGGTGGGGTAAAGGAAGACATGGGTGATAACATCCTTGGGCTATCTCTAAGCTCCATTACACTATCCCAAAGAAATATAATAGGATTTGAGGCCCAATTATTACTTCCTCCATCTAACCCCCTTCATTTAACATATCATTAGTATTTTTAGACAAGTCCCCTGGGGCTCTCACACTTTCGTAGGTGAGTCAGACAGCAAGAGCCATGGCAGCCATCCAAAGAAACTGATCCCCCTTTTAATGCTCTTTTCTGGTTACCTACTATAATGCAATTATCATGTACTGAAGCAATTTTCGGGAAAATGACTTGACAAGAAGAGCTTTGTCATTTTGTAAACAAGAACAAACGTTGTAATTGGATCTTAATTACACAACGCTCTGAGAGGTTATTTTTATTTCTTTGTTTGTTAATGCAATTATTTAGCTTCCCTCTTTTAGCCTTGACCTTGCAGGAAGAGGGTATTTTCCAGTCAGCATAATGCTTTATCTTTGAAAGCTACAATCAATAAGGATAATTAATGATGCCGGCTGCAATGATAGCCTCAGCAATCATTATCCCACATTAATCCCTGCAGTCAGACTGGGGTCAAGGCCATCTAAATCATTCACCTAGGGGTGGAGAAATTCAAATCATTTACCAATTTAAATCCTTGCAAACAAATCCCACTTTATTTTCAAAGCAGTTTGGATGCTGACTGGGTTTGTTTTGTACATTTTCACTAGGAGCTTTTCTTTTTCTTTTTAATGACCAAATATATACTTTATTAACATTGCAGTTTTGCTGTTTGTGTTTTGATAAATTAATGTTAAAACAAGCAGCACATGAAATGTTGTTGTGCCTGGAGGTACAAGGTACATTTAGCATTTCACACACCATCCTAGGTTTTAAAAGAAGAGAAAGGGGTGGGGAGGGGGAGAAGAAAAGTGGATGGGAGGCAGAATGAGAGTCAGTGGCCCCAGGCTGGCAGAGACCTGGGGAAGAAGGTAGAAAATTGCCAGCTGGAGAATCTTCGAGATGGCTTACTCAGCATTATCAAAAGGGCTATTGGATATGGAACTTCATGCTGGATCTTGCAAAACAGCCTCCACAGAGCTCTGTTTCTCCCTCATTTTGGCCCTTTTCTTCCCTGCTTTTCCCTAACATGCAAGTTGGATGACTTGATGTATGCTTCTAATTGTCTGCTATAGATCACACTCTGTTATAAAGAATTCCACTGGGCTCCAAAATATTTTTTAATGATTTCATTTTAATTAGTGTTTTGCTATAAATCATATTCTGCGTCTGCATACACAGGAGATGATATCAAATTGACGTCTGGTCTCTCTCCCTCACTCTCTCCCTCCTCCAACTCCCCCCACCAAACCTTCTCTCTTTTTCCAGAAATGAATTAGCAAATAAAGAGAAGTCTGGAGTGTACTAGGTCTCAATAAATATTTGTTGATATTATATAGCCAAGTTTACCTCAATCCTCTTTTATTTTCAAGTCATGAAACTTATGGGAAGGGATTATAGCAGCTAAGTGAACTTTCCTGGCACAGTAATTAGGGATTGGGCTATTTATGGGTGTTTGGGGAAGATGGAGGACCTAGAGATAACTGCTAGAAGCAGAGCAAGAGCTCTGTGAAACTCTCAGCCAGAGACCCTCTGTCCTTTTACCGTGAGAAATTCTCTACAAAGACTGTGTTGAAAACGGCCGAGAATTTATCATCTGTTGCTTTTTCATTATGAATAGTGACTGCTAAAGAGAAAGCACTTAATGTGTCTGAGCCTAGTTATTATATTCATGATAAGGAACCCTTTCTAATGAGATTTTATCACTATTTCACCATCTCCCAAATGTAGATCCTTGTCTCATCCCGGCCAAAGAAAAACAGAAGATATTTTTCAGGTCTTGGAATAGATCTGGGCAGAGGGAAGAAGTGAGTATAGCTGAATTAAGAAGGAGAAGAGCGAGCTCTGTGTTTGAATACGGGAAAACACATGACAGTCTAGGTTAGACTGCGGAACTTCCAGCTCCCAGCTGTCTTTCTAGGCTTGCAACCTTTGATAAAAAGCCTAGTTTTGCAGATACTGCCTTCTTTGACCTTCACTCTGCCATATCTGGCCTCTCACTTTGCGGTCCAATAAGCGTATTTTGTTGAGCATCTACAAGCAGGGCTGACTACATAATTTTCAGGCCCAGGGCAAAATGAGTATGAGACTGCACCCAAGACAATGAAGTCTATCTCCCCTTCCTGTGGGCCAGCCACTTCAATCCACAGTGGATGGACATCCAAGGGATTGCACCTTTGTCCTACATGCACTAGTACATGGATTAGTAGTAGGATCTAGAAAGGCCATAGGATCCAGCTGCCAGCCCAGGGAATGAATGGTCACTACCCTGCCCCACAGAAAGGCCATGGGATACACAGCAACTTGAACCCTCACCACGGTCAGGCCCCCAGTGGGGCTCAGAGTGACAGTGAAATGTGAGCATCCCCTCATTTTAGAACTGTGACCCGGTCACCATTCCCTGGGGGAATGGAGCAGTAGGCTTGGAGCAGGTAGGGAAGAGGAGGCTAGACAAGGCCGGGCAGCTGAGAGCAGGGAGCAGGCAGCTGAGAAGCCATCCTAAAGAGGGAGGGAGGTGATGAGAGCTCCAAGCCCCCTTACACAATCTCCATTGTCCACTGCACTTCACTTACACAAACTCAAGGACATATTACAAATCCAAAAATAAAATTGTTAAGAATTTCAAGACAGCGATCGCAGAGAATTAAACCTCAAGCAAAGGACCTTTGCTCACCCTTAGAGCCAGTCTTCCTATTAAGTACCAGGGAGAAGACCCAAAGAAGAATAAGACTCAACTCCCTGGCTTCTGAGAGTTCAGTGTCTAGCAGAGAACACAGGCAGGTAGGAAAAACAAAAGCAAGCTAGATCACAGAGTGAGTGTGCTTCATTGAACACTTAGTATGTCCCAGGCATTGTCCCAAATATCTTACTGGATCAACATTATCCTCACAATGACCACATGAGGTAGTATTATTCTTATCCCTGTTTTTTAAATAATGAAATAGAGGCTTAAAAAGTTAAATAAGTTCATCAAGTTCATATAGCTAGAAGGAGGCAGAATCACAACTTGAATGCAAACCAGATGCTCCTAAGTATGGTGTTCTGCTGCTTCCCTTGTCAGGGAAATTTGTGCAAAGTTTTAAGAGTCCAGAGGTCATGAGTACTGCCTTAGAGAAGTGGAGAAAGGCACTACAAAGGTGATGAACTTGAGCTAAGTTTTGAAAGATTTGCCCAACTGAGAAAGAGAAATTGTATATGGAGTCATGAAAGGATCTGGAAAATTTGGAAAGTTCCTTATGAATAAAGCAAAGGATACATGGCAAAGAACAGATGCAATAAAGCCAAGGAGGAAGAGTAAAGGAAGTGTGTCCTTTTAAGGCCTTGGGCTTTAGTCTGTAGGTAGTGAAGACCTAACAGTAACTACTAAATTGAATGCTAACATGATCGAAGGGCTAATCCCTCGAGAGGCCAAACCAAATTTATAAGGAACATGTACAAAGAAATAAAACCAAAATGACTTTCATCTTTTGGAAACCATTCTCAACCTACATCAAGGATTTTGTGAAGTTTCTTCAATAGCAAAGTCATTCTTCTAGCACAGCTTCTAACTCAGTAGAAGAGGCCAAAGAATGAGCAGAGATGTACCAGTCAATGGGAATGGCCCCTCAACAAAAGAAAACCTCAAGTTATCAGAAGTGTGGGTCCATTCTCAAGGCTGGAAGAAAAGAGAGAGGCCATAGAACTATAGCTATTGTATTGATCTACATTGGTACTATCTTGACCAGTGTGAAATATACTAATATAATTGAGATAAGTATAGAATTCTAAAAAGGTATTTCACTGACAACCAGTGTTCCCAGACTGGATTGGAGTCAGGCAACGTTAAGTTTAATGCAAGCCCTGGCTCCAACTCTAACATGTTCTGCAATCTTGGGCCTGAGGAGTTACTTGCTTCCAAGTGTTGTCCCAGGAGACAAGTGGGTAAGACCAAGTGAGCATGTACTTTAGAATTAGAAAGGTCTGGGTTTGAATCGCAGCTCTGACACTTGACAGCTGAGTGACCTTGAGTAATTCACTTCTCCATTAGGTTTGGTCTCCCAATATGCATCAGGGATAACAATTTTAACTATTAGAGCATATTAAAAGTATAAATAATATAACAAGAAAATATGTGAGTGGGCTAGTTCACATGGAGGTGCCAAGAAGTGTCAGTTCCCTTCACCCATTCTGTCGTCAGGCTTCTCATCTGTAGTGTGAAGGAGTATCAGATGGGTTACAAATGGCCTCTCAGCTCCATCCTTCCCTGACTCTAAAACATTCCTCCATTTCCCTATTTGAACACATTTGTGCCATTCACTGAATTTTGTCCTAGGGACATAAAGGTGAGTATTATCCTTGTTCCCATGAGGTTTATTACTCAAGTAAGGAAGCACTCTGATAGCAATTATTTAACAGTAGCAGAGAATGAGTAGCCCAACAGTAGACTTTCTGTGAAGAATGGCTGGTCAAGTTTTCCCATCTCAAAATGTCTCCCCTAACCCCTGAAAATTCTCTAAAGAGCAGTTTTCTGAAGTTTGAATGATTGAATGAGAGAGAAATTATATTAAGCTCTTCTTGGCTAATGCTTTGGAGAGCTTAGTTAACCATGAGGTAAAGCTATAGGGAATGAAGGGTGGAGAGATAGCTGCCTAGAATAACAGCAGAGGTGGGAAAGCATCAAGAGAAGATAAATTACAGCAAACATCAGATTCCACATCTACAGTTTGTGCTAGGGAGGACTCCCCTCTCCCCAATACCCACCTAACCAATCTATGTGGGCCAAGTTCTAGAAGACAAATTTGGATTCTAGAAGCTTCTTCAAGAGGGAAGGGTTGACTATATGTCACATCCCATTTTCCTAGATTTTCCATGATAACTATTTTTGAACAAGTTCCACAACCTAGACAATTTTAGTTTCCACATTTATCTGGGTTTTTACAGACTCCATTGTATCCCAAATAAAACTGAGAGGCTGAAAACATACTTAATTTTCTTTGCCTTTTTATGAAAAAAATATTAATCTAGAGGCTTTTGATTTTTTTCTTTACAATTGTACCCTCTCCTCCTACTAAGGTTTATTAGTTTGGAGTGTGAGAATGGTTGTGGTAAAAGACAGAAATTGCTGGGATTTTCTTTTCTTTAAAAGTTCAGAGACTATGCTCGGCAATGAGCCTCATGTATCAAAAAGTGAGCAGTGATGACCAAATCAAATTAGTCCAGGAGCTGCATCCAAATCCATATGTCCAGTCCTTTTCCATGTTTGCTCTTTGAGGAAGACAATGTCTTGACATCTTTCTGTAAGAAGTTAAAAGACCTCCCTCACACTGTTCTGTCCTAAATATGAGATCTGGGATTTTGCCAGCCTCTCAATCACTTCCTGATGACTCTCAGTGCTGAATTGCCATTTCTTTGGCCTTGAGAAGGGATCAGAGAAAGGATTGGCTGCTTTCCAAAAGAGACAGAGGAGCAGAAAAAGTTGGGGCGGGATGTTCCCCTTGGCATTGAATTTTTAAGAACAGTGGATCTTGTCTCGAAGGCATTTTGGGCTCCTCCCCTAATTCTCTCAGGAGCATGGTCTGTCTGTGAGGAGCAACTCTTCCCATCCTGATGACAGAAACGGAGGCAACCAGAGAGGGAGCTAGTTTGGGAAGAGAGGAAAAAGTCTGTTTTAAACATAGTAAGTGAACCATATATGTTAGCATAGTAGCACATCCTGATGGAAATGGCCTACAGCAAGTGATGAGATATCTGAGACTGGAGGCCAGAAGTTTGGTCAGGAATGGGAGACATTGATTTGGGGAGTCATCTACAAGAAGCTGAGGACTGCAGTGAAATGGTTTGCTAGTGGCAAGGATGGTCAGAAAGATGAGCAGAGGTGACTCTCGCCTGGTAGATGCATCTGCTAGAGGTGTTCCCTATTTATGACCATCTTCTACAAGTGACCTTAGCCCCGACCACTCAATTTCTGCCTCCAAACCAAGCAAAATAACAACATCAGAATCACCTGCGAGCTTTGTGCAGCTACCAATGCCTGGGTCCCACCCCCAGACATTTTGACTTTACTTGGTTTAGGATGGAAGCATTTGGAATTCTCCAAAAGCTCCCTGTGTGGTGACAGTACTGAGGTTTTGTTCAAAATGTGAAGTCTTTGTCTTTTAGAGATACAAAATGATACATTTATAGATGAAATGTTATTATGTCTGGGATTTTCTTCAAAATTATGATGATGATGATGCAGGGAGTAGGTAAGGTATAGAAGAAACAAGATTGGCCATGAGTTGATAACAGTTGAAGTTGAGTGATGGGAAAATGGGGGTTCATTGGGTTTTACTTTCTACTTTTACTAAGTTTTGAAAGTCTACATAATAAAAAGTTAAAATAAATTAATATGAAGTCTTTCTAGACAATTTCACAGTATGCCATGTTGAAGACCCCCAGGACACAGGTTCTTTGTAAGTACAGCTCTTCACCTAGATCCTCAACGCCATCAGCTATGACCACCAGACGTCCATGAATTCCCATCCCAGGCTGAGAACTTTCTTGCTTCTCAGAAAGGTTTCTTAACTCTTCTAGCCTATAGCTGAGGTCTCTAAAGCAATCTACACTCTCATCTTAAATTCCCCAACAATAAAATTAAAAGTTCCAGGAGAATTGCTCACAGAGATGGTAGAATTATGTGTGCACTAAGTTGTTTCAGCTGTGTGTGACTCTTTGTGACTCTGTGAACTGTAGCTTTCCAGGATACATCTGTACATTGGATTCTCTAGGCAAGAATCTTAGAGTAGGTTGCCATACCCTTCTCCAGGGGATCTTCCTAACCCAGGGATCAAACTCGAGTCTCTAACATCTCCTGCATTGGCAGGTGGGTTCTTTACCACTAGTGCCACATGGGAAGCAGAATTATTCACAGTAATTATGCTGCATTTTTTTAAATGGGGGTATAGTTGCTTTACAATGTTGTACTAGTTTCTGCTGTACAATGAAGTGAATCAGTCATGTGCATATATATATATACATATATTTCCTCTCTCTTGGATCTCCCTCCCATTCCCCCACTCCAACCATCTAGGTCACCACAGAGCACTGAGCTGAGCTCCCTGTTCTATACCATACAAACCCAGCAATCCCACTACTGGGCATATACCCTGAGAAAATAGTACTTCAAAAAGACACATGCAGGCCAATGTTCATTGTAGCACTATTTACAATAACCAGGACATGGAAGCAACCTAGATGTCCATTGACAGATGAATAAAGAATATGTGGGACATATATACAATGGAATATTACACAGCCATTAAAAGGAATGAAGTTGGGTCATTTGTAGAGATGTGGATAGACCTAGAGTCTGTCCTAAGAGTGAAGTAAGTCAGAAAGAGAAAAACAAATTTTAGTATATTAACACATTTATGAAGAATCTATAAAAATGACATATGAGCCTATTTGCAGGGCAGGAATTGAGACACAGATACATGGTACATTTCTTAATTCCTGATTACTGAGACAACATGCCAGGTACATGTATTCTAAGACAAATAAGCATTTCTTAAAATTGTCCTACTTTAGACTTATGGTTGCAGGAACATACATTGGAATTCTCCCTCCCAATTTAACTATATTAGGTAAAAGAAGAAGAGGCAACTCACAAAGTACTGAAATTCCAATAAACATCATTCCCTTTTATAAATAAGTTCAGTTCTGCTCCACTTTTCTCACAAAGTTTTCCTTAGAACAGCATTTTCAAGTAGCAAATTCAGCTCCTTCAAACAATCAGGTGCAGTTGGTGGGTCAGGAGTAGTGACTTAAAGAAAATGAAACCGAACTGAATAGGAAATATCACAGTGCCTCATATGTGCTGGTGGAAGTATTGTTTTTATGAACATTAGTTTCAGTAATTATGTATGCGTACTTAAACATGTGTGTATTTAATTAGTCTTAATGTAAAATAGTCAAAATCATTTTAGATCCACTTTCTTTGAACTTCACTTTTTATGCTCAGTTCCAGAGCAACCCCCCTTTCCCTTCATCTGAGGGTGAATTGGGGATGTGTGGAGTTTGGGATAGGCCATGGATAAGTGAAGAAGTCAGGAATCTAAAAGATGAATGAGATCAAGCCCTAGGCAGGCAGTCAGGGGAGGGAAAACAAGTAGCAGAACGGGATCCAACAATCAGAGTAGGTCAAATCAGGCCTTGAGGATGCCAGCCAAATTCAGGTGCAGCACTGGAAGGCATGGTTCTGGAATGCCTCTATTCCAGGGAGTTTGAGAATGTCATTCTTATTGGAAGGGGTATTGGAGCTTAAAGCTGTATTTGCATGGCAAACGTGGATTGTCTCTTTTGGGGTAGGTCTAGTGGGTTCTAATGGAAATTATGGGGAAACTAAAACAGCTCAACCCTTGCCACCAAGTGCCCTCTTTGACTTAACCAATAGGGATAAGGCAGCAGAAGTCAGTCAAAGTCAAAGCAGCTTCTGAGACCCGGGCCTGCAAAGAATTCTCACTCTAGTCCTGCTGCTTCTCCAGCTGCCTTTGTGTGCAGGACCACCAGTGCCCATCCGCAGGGCACCTTCCAGCCTCTGTGGAGGCCTGCTGGTGAGGCCCTCAAGGGGTGTCTGAGTGGGACCTAACAGCCCCTCGAAATAGGCCAGTAACAAAGGAGACAAGGCATAAATGGATTCAAGTGGCATTACAGAGGTGGAATTGACAGATCTTAGTTTTCTGGAAGTTAGAAGTGGTGAGAGAGAGGGAGCATTCAGACTACTCAGCTGGAATCTGGAGTCCGAGTTACTGTGATCTCCTTTTGGGCAGGTTGTGCCCCAAGGTCACAGGACTACACTGAGTTGTTTACTTTGGGACAATTTGAGTGAGTCGATTAGAAACAGCTGGGAAAGACATAAAGGGATTGGAGGTTTCCACTTTGAGTGTCAAAGAACAAGAGCAGGGCATTTGCTTCACAATAATCAAAGACTATTACAGTCACACTGCCTAGTTACAATAATACCTGGACCCTGCACTTGATCACATGAAGGAAGATGTGTAAATATTCAGCTCCACATGGGTTTCTAATAGAGGTTCTGTCAATGGTAGTTCCATTTTACACTGTACGAAGTGTTTTCCCTAAACATGGACATTGTCCCATTTGAGGGAGATAAAAAGAAGGTGTGAACTCCATTTTAGAGATTATGAAACTAAGATTTTGCCAAAGGAAATGATTTTCACAAACCCAGTACGGAGGGTTATAGCTTATAATTATTCTATCGCCTCACCTTACAGCAAGACAGCATAGGGAATTTGGTCCAACATTCAGGACCAAACAAACGGATTAGTTCCAGAAAAAGAAGAAAGAATTAGAGCAGATAAATTCAAGTAAGCAGCTTCAGGTAAGTGACTAAATAAATATGGATTATTTAAACACTGAGACATTGATTATCAGCTGACAGAGACCTGAAGGCAAGAAGCCCCTGAAAAAGGATAATCTAAGGTGAAAATAACCTGGCAAATACAATTCAATTTTTTAAAAGAGATATGTTTTGAACTAAGGAATGTTTTACATATATATAAGACATATAAAGTATACATATATATAATTTATATTTGTGTAATAGCTTACTTATATATATTTGGTATTGTGTTATTCCCTATTTACTATTCAAATTGTTTTTAATGAAAATGAAATTAAATAATTTTTATTCCGTTATTGTGTACACAGGAGTCCTTCCCTCTCAAAGATCAGCTGGTACTTGAAAAAGTTTTAAGTCCCCTTAAAATATGGACATAATAAATAGTGGAGAACAAAAGCTTCTACTATAATGTAACATGAAGAAGAAATGAAACTCAAATTTAAAAAATAAGTTTTAGTCTATATTTAACAAAGTATAGATCATAATTGCAACTAGTTTCTAACCCAGAAGGAACAAAGAATATATCAAGTATTGTTTGGTTTGTTTGGATTTCATGGAACTGTTTTGGTCAAACAAAGAGCAAAATAACAACAATCTTCTCTTTATATTAACACATGCCTGGAAGATCCTAGGAAAGGTCATTTTCACAAATACACCCAAGAACTTCAGAAATTTTTCCAGGAAAAAATAATGAGAGTTCAATGATGCTCCTTTCAAAATCTGTAGTGAAGCCATCCACCTTGACTTTTAAATTTTTAACCCTGACCGATCCTCATTTATTAGCAACTACATGTGATTGAAGTAGTTCTCCAACATGACTTTTCTCAACTTCATGAAATCTTGCACATTTTGCAAAATTTTCCGTTTCCCCTGCAATCAATTTCCCTTGTGTTTGCATTTTATTGTCAGATGTTTGCCACCTCCGAAACCCAGCAGGAGCCAGCAGACAAGCACGCCGAAGTTGAGTGGGAGCTAATTTTATAGGCGGTCACTCTTAATGTTTTATGATGCAATAACTTTCACTCAGAAACTAAGGAAACTGAGATACAGAACACTCAGATGATGAAAATGTCCTGTCATGGCTGTTTCTTGCATCCATATGGTAAGTGTGGAATGATACAGCTTATGTCTGAAGAATCTAAGAATCTATGCCCAAAGGCTGCCCCTTCCTTCCCACCACCAACCCTCTCCACCAGAAGTCAAAACTCTCATTACCTGGGGGCGGCACCCAGGAAGGAAGTCCCTACTATCCCAAATCATGAGAAAAACATCACAGTCACAGTGCAGACCTGAACTCTTGACACCAGTCTCATCTTAGGACAGCGGTCTGTTCCTCAAGCCTGCTCTGGCTGCCACTCCTCCTCATGCTGTCCCTTGGAATCACAAAAACCTGGCTTCGCTTAGCAGCTGAGCAAAAAGTAAAGATGGTAGCTCTTTGGAATTAACAGATCAGAGGGAGAGAAACCGCTAGTCCCATCTGCTATGATCCATAAATAGAGATAGTTTTACGTGTGTGTCTATGGAAGGCAATTTAGCAGAAAGGAATGTACATCTTCAGATAAGGCCAACTGCATTAGCAATGCTGCTGGTATTCTTGACAACCAGAGATGTCAGTGGAATTAGAATTCCAGGCTTGAGGTCAGGAAGCAATTACTTGGATAAGGGTCTTCCTTTTGGCCACCACATCAGCAATAGTCTCTCCTGTGACTTTTTTTACTCAAGAAAAGAATTCTACTTGAATGAGTCATCTTCTTTCTAAGCCAAGAAATAAAATTTCTGAAATCCTTAGGGTAATATTTTGGAGAAGCAATTCAAAACTGAAAACCTGTGATTCTAGCCAATCACTTTCTCTGAAAGGCTCACTGAGACCAAGTTTTCCACTTGATAAATACGGTGAAGACTTAACATAGACAGTGCTCTGGAGGTAATGAAATCTCTCACATTTGTATATAATGTTTCTAGTTGAATCCAAAAATGGCAAGGATGTAAAAACTAGAGTCTGTTTTCAGGACACATAGATTTGGGAAGAAGCCTGCCCAGTGTTGGATATATGTAAACTAAGTTTTGGTCCCTAAATGCCAGGCAACTCTATCATTGGAAGAGCAAAGTAGTGTCTATGGACGGTAAATACAAGTGATGCAAGCTCCAAGCAAGATATGCACTGGAATATAGAGGCAACTTAGGACATATGGCTTAAAATAAAAGTTAGTAAATAAGAATCTATGTGAAAAGAATGGCTGCCTTTAGGAATATGCCATTTCTACTCAGTGGAAGTCCACTAATCACATACCTAAGCTACCTGAAGAGAGCCTGGGAAATATAAGTGAATACATGGAATATTTGATTATCATTTACTAAATATGCCACAATCCACCCTTCTCATCACCAAGCATTTCTTTGTTTCCTTCTCCTACACAGAATACACTTAACTCCCCTGCAAGGGAAACAAGCCAAAGTTCCATCCAGCTGCTGCACTCAATTGAAGGTTCATCTTTCTGGGTGATGTCCAGTTATCTGTCCATCAGATTCAGTTAAATGTGACTTTTAAGCTCTGGAGTCCTGATTTTACAAAAGACAAGTTTTCCCTCTCCACAAATATGCATGTACACACACCCCCACCAACCAAGTCATGTGTAAATACTGCCATTGGCAAAGAGAAGAATAGGGGAAACACAGCAGCCACTGAGCTGTAGCAATTATGGAATCCAGCCCAGCTGACTGGGAAGACCTCCCACCCTGGGGATGGGAGGCCCCTTGCTTAGGCTACGACTCTGCTCTCTGAGAAGAAGCTCCATCCTCCATTGTTTTCCATGACTCTTAGAGTCATCCTCTGAAAGATTCTTCTTTTCCCTTATTCTTTGGCCAAAGTGAGCTTTGAGGAGTTTGGGCTCCTGGGGGGCTATTAGGCTTTCTCATCTTTCTTCCTACTCATTGACTCTTAAGGGCCCGGGGTTGTTCTGAGTTCTGAATATTCAGATACCTTTTTATGGATGCTTTAGTTATGTAGTTGCCTATAAGTTCTCTTCGCTCTTCACTTCATAGGACAACAGGCACACTCAAAGGACTTTGCCTTTAGTTCTGAGAACGTGGTTCTCAGGTCTGTTTTATCTGTTTCCTCACTTCCACGTCTCCTCTCAGTTTCATGATCGCTACTAAAATCAGGCTGTTGGGTGTGAATGGAAAAACTACATCCTGAACAATGTCTTCCTTGAGGCATATTAATCAACTGAGAGGCATTCCCCCCACCCCCGACGTTCCCCACCACCACCACCACCACAAAGTCTTCTTACATGCCATCTCTTATAGTTGGGTTCTGGAAACAATCAACTCTTCCAAATTCCTAGGCCCTGAATTTTGAATTCTGTACCTTTTCTTTTCTGCTTTATAGACTGATTGCTCCTCTCCTTAGCTTATCTCTTTCATGTATTATCTTGCCAAACACAACCAATAGTATCACACAATACTAAGGTCCTATTTCTCTCTCTCTGATAGCACTGCAAGTTTATTAGAAACAATAGTTTACCTGAATATTTTGCCACAATGTTTCAGGGATCATCATCTTTCTAGCTTTGATGTTGGTCTCCACACAACTCATCCTTGATGACTAAGATGATGCCATGTATTTTGGGTTTTTCTAATGGCAGCACCCTACTTCAAGAAAAAAAGTTCTATAATGGCACAAGTTGCCACAACAGACCAATCCCCACATCTCAGTGACTTGGCTCAACAAAAACTCATTGTGGTGGTTTAATCGTTAAGTGGTGTCTGACTCTTGTGACCCCATGGACTGTAGCCTGCCTGGCTCCTCTGTCCGTGGGATTTTCCAGGCAAGAATACTGGAGTGGGTAGCCTTTCCCTTCTCCAGGGGATCTTCCCAACTCAGGGATCGAAGCCAGGTCTCCCACATTGCAGGCGGATTCTTTACCAAGTCAGCCACAAGGGAAGTCCAAGAACACTGGAGTGGGTAGCCTATCCCTTGGGACAAGTTGGCCACCCTAGTCATTGTTCTCTTAAAAAATTAGATAAAGACAAAAAGATATCCATATCTGAATAAACTGCCTTGGAAACCATCATCTTCACCTTCCTACCACTATAGACTCAGATGACCTACTTTTCAAAAGAAGACACAAGCTCCTGGATAAACAGCTTGGTCCATATTGTTGTGTGACTCTGATTAAGGAAGAAACCTTTGTTGTGCTCTTTTAAAATGTAAAATATGTGCAGACCCATCCCCCAACACAAAGCATGTAGATGAAGTCATAAGAGGATTCAAAGAGGGAAATATTTAACAGGACATCCACAGGCAAAACTTCTCACCCCCAGAAGAGAGCAAGGTCACGATCTCTGCATTCAGCAAGAGTTCATTGTGAGCCTGAAGAAAGACTTGCTTAGGGCCCTGGAGTTATGATGAAGTAGGTCAATTTTCAAAATAAACGTTCATTATATTTTACTCTTTGAAGAAAAATGCTGCTTGGCCTTAAACAAATTAAGAGTGTTCAGGCTTTTTATTTGGGGCATTTTTTTTTAGTTGAATATTATTAAAAATAATTACAGGCTGTGGATTTAATCTAAAACACAATCAGTACCCCCAAAGTCCCCTACAGTGAGTTAAGGCATCCTCCTTCTCAAAATTCAAAATTAAGTGGAAATTCAGATTAGTTTTGATTTATAACCACATTATGAACTATTTAATATTTTCAAGAAGTCATTCCCTGTGCCCATATTAAATTAATTTACAACAGAATATTATATAATTTATATATGCATACATATAATAAATTATAGCCCAACTATATAATTCTACATGTATAATTAATTATATTAACCATCTACATTTTAAGCCTACAATTAGATAACCCTAAAAGACAACCCCGTTAGCATTTTTTAATAAATACTTGTGTTTGGAGCTGTTTAACAGAGCACCTGATAGCTGATAGAGCAGTGTTAACATCTGTTCCATTATTTCCAGAGGACGTTGGTTGAACGCAATACTATTCACATAAAATATGCATTTGTTCTAGACTGTCAAGTACCTCTATTATTTTATTAAAAAGTCAAAAAAGAATATAATCAGACTTCATAATTTATGTGTGACATTTTCATTACAGAAAACTTTATGCAAAATTGAATTCCAAAATTTAATTTCCTGTGATGTTTAAATTACTTACTATCTGGCTCCTCTCCAAACATCGTGATCATTGAAGGCCCCATATGAATTCTATTAAGGATACATTTTGCTGCTGCCAGAATATACAGGGTATTTTTCTAAGTAACTCTAAGAATATGCTTCTTAAATATATTTTGTGCCAGTTTAAATAGTTTTTCTCACACAGGAAAGAAAAGCAGGAACTTTTCTTTCTTACTTTTTTTTTTAAAACCACAGACAGATTTTCTCTGCTTCTCTCCTTCCCACCTTGCCTGTGACCTCTTATTCCTGATACTTTAGCCCCAAAGAAGCCAGGCTGGTCCAGCCTTGTCAGTTAGGGCTCACCACACCACAGGACAATAACCAGGCTCCCTCTGCCTTTCCTTTTTTTTCAGTCAGTCCGAAAAAGAGGCTTTGTCCGCAGTAGAGTCCACAGTGAGGATGTCTGACCCTTTCCCTTGTCACCCACTTGATGTGACAGTGGATAACTCCTCCCCACAGTCCCTTTGCTGCTGCATCAAGGGAGAAACCTGACTTAGCATCATTTCCAAGGTGCTCTGCTGCTGCTGCTAAGTCGCTTTAGTCGTGTCCGACTCTGTGCAACCCCATAGACGGCAGCCCACCAGGCTCCCCCGTCCCTGGGATTCTCCAGGCAAGAACACCGGAGTGGGTTGCCATTTCCTTCTCCAATGCATGAAAGTGAAAAGTGAAAGTGAAGTTGCTCAGTCGTGTCCGACTCTTTGCGACCCCATGGACTGTAGCCCACCAGGCTCCCCCATCCATGGGATTTTCCAGGCAAGAGTACTGGAGTGGGGTGCCATTGCCTTCTCCGAAGGTGCTCTGAGGAACCTGAAAATAACGTTGCACCTCCCAGCTGCTGGGGGAAATAGGACTGCTAGTAATGAGCAATAATTTAAATATTTATTTATTTATAATTTATTAAGCAATAATTTAAATAATGAGCCTTTAAGGGTAGGAGGGTACCACCAGCAGAGTCACCTTGATGTATTTTATGGCAGAGGACAGAGTTCCAAAATGGCACTTTGAACGGGGAAATCATGAAACTGTCAGTAGTGAGAGTGGAAGAGAAAAGGGCGAGCCGCCATCCACCAGACAAGGGGCGGCAGGATTCCCTGCTCAGGGTTGCCCCGCATAGCCAGTCAGCAGACCCTGATTTCAGTTGGCTGTCCATTCCATCAAAGGCAGCCTCCATGGCTAGGCATCATAAGATGGACTTGGAATACTATGAGGTATAAGACAGGAGTCCTGCCTCAGAGAGTTCATAGTTCAGTAGAAGGGTAAACTTTTCACATTTATGTAATACTCTACATCTTACAAAGTGACTTGACATGCTGTTTTATTTGAAAGTCACTCACCTGTGTGGCAGGGGTAGGGGGAATTTTGACGGGGGGTGGGGAGGGAAGGTGGGCAGGTGTGACTACATCTTATGAATGACAAAAACAAGCCCCACTTGAGTGATTTTCCCGATGTGTCTCCTTTTCTTTACAGCAAATCTTTAAAAGAGCTATCCATACCCACTGTCTCCACCTCTCCTTCCACTTTCCTCTCCTGCTTTCTTGAAACCACTTCAGTAAGGATCCCTCCTCTTCTTTACAATGAAACTACTTTTATCAGATGACCTCCACCTTGACCTCCATGTTGCCAAATTCAAGTGTTTCTCTTATACCCAGCAACACACTGGACCACCTCCTCCCCCTGAAATGTCTTCTCTTGGCTTCAGACACCTTTATCTCTTGAGTCTTCTACTGCACTCAAAAGTTCTTGTCAGGTCCCTACACTGGATCCTCCTCATCCCCTTAACCTGTAAATATCAGAGTATCAGCAGCAAAAGCCTTAGATTTCTCTATCCTCACTCAGTCTCTCGCTGACCTCATTTGGTCCTCTGACTTGAAATACCCATCTTTATGCTGGCAGTTCCCAAGTCAATAATTTAGCCTCAAACTCTCCCTTAAATTCCAGACCCCTTTTTCTAACTTATTACTCAACATTTTTACTTGGAAGTCTATGAAGCATCTCACACTTACATCTAGAACCAGGCAACAAGCACCCCCAAAAATGTTGCCCTTCTTCATCTTCTCCTTCTCAATAAATGGCATTTACATTTGGCCAAATGCTTAGGGCAGCTACCCAGGTGGCACAGTAGTAAAGAGTCTGCCTGCCAATACAAGAGATGCAGGAGATGCAGGTTCAATCCCTAGATCGAGAAGATCCCCTGGAAGGGGAAAGGCAGTATTCCTGCCTGGAAAATCCCATGGTCAGAGGAGCCTGGAGGGCTACAGTTTCATGGGGTTGAAAGAGTCGGACATGACTGAGTGACTGAGTACACACAGATGCTTAGGCTAAACAGCCAGCAACAGCTTTTCCTCCATTTTTTTCATGCACCCACATCTAATTCATCAGCAGTTTACCAGCTCTCCTTTTGAGATATGTCCAGAAGCCAACCACATTTTACCACCTCCATCAAATCACAGACTCCAAGCTACCATTATTTCTCACCTAGATCATTGCAATCACCTCCTATTCAGCTCTACCCTCAATCTTCCTCCCCACACTTAACCACACATGACAGCAAGAAGGAACATTTTAAAATATAAGAAAGATCATGTCACCCGTCTGCTCAAAACCTCCCAAAGGTGCCATCTCCTCTGCTGTAACCGTGCTTTCTCTGACTTGTCTCCTTTGCCCACTCCAGGGCAGTGACTCTGGCCTCCTTGCTATTCTTCAATCTACCAAAGATGCTCCCGCCTTAATTCCTCTCACTTTATCATTTCCTCTGCCAGGAAAGTTCTGCCCCCAAATATCCCTAGGATTCACTCCCTTCCTCCCTTCAAGCCTCTGCTTAAATCACATCTTCAGACAGGCCTTCCCCACCTCTGTAAGAAAGGGTTCCCATCACCTTCCACCTCCTTTACTTTTCTTTTGGCCTTCTTTATAGTGCTTACCATAGCCTGACATATTTGTTTCTTCTTAAAAAACTGTTTTTCTCTCCATGAGAATAAGGATTTTGCTGTTTTGTTCACTCATAATCCTCAACATCTAAAATTCAATAAATAACCTAGAATGGTGGGATGGGGGCTAGTGGGAGGGAAGTTCAAGAGGCAAGGGTACATATATGTATACATACATTTGATCCACTTTGTTGTATAGCAAAAACAAACACAACATTGTAAGGCAATAATACTTCAATTTTTAAAAAGTTAAATACTAATACTGACTTGAAAATCTAACATGAGCAAAACTAAAATGTGTCAGATCCACATATTTAGACAGTATGAACAGTTAACATTTTTACATAAACTTAATAAATTGTACAAAATTAAATTAAAATTCATTAACTTTGTGAATGGAAAGAATGAATGGGAGGGGGCAAAGTTGGTGTCTTCAAACAAGGTAAGAAGACACTAACATAAGGGTTTCATTTTTAAAATGTAAAAGCTGATTTCCTTAACGAATCTGGGTGAGTTTTTGTTGCAGCGGTGGTGGTGGTTTCTTTTTGTTTTTAATCTTTGTATTAAACTCAGAACCACTTACTATTTAACGCTGCTGGCAAATATGAGTTTCCCCTCCTGGTGCTGTGATCACTGTGGTGGCATCAACCAGGAAATGAAATCTTAATCATAGCATCTGCCTTGCACCCTTCACTTACAAGCCCACAAATGAAACTCAAGCTAGGCAATCTCATTTCACTAAAATGTGGTTGGACCCAATAACTGGAGGCTGGCGCTCACAGCACCTCGTTCTGCCCAATGCTGCTTAATCTTGACAAGCTTCAAGGTTTATAGCACCCTAACCTCTAACTTAAACAGAAAAGCATGTGCTGGGCTACTTACTTAGCAACCCACAAGCATTTGTGTTATGTAAGTCTACCTGTGGAACTTTTCAGTGTTACAGCTTCAGTTCCTTGCTAGACTGAAGAAGAAAAGACTTTTTTTTAATCTTTTGGGACTGATGGTTACCACTGTCATTACCAGTGTACAACCAAATGGCACTTACTGTTGATGGAGAGTTAAAAAGGGACAAATCAGGTCAGACCCAGCTTGACCTGCCTATAAACACATGAATAGGAGGGTGAGAAGGAGAGGGGCAGTTTTCTTCATTTCCCAGGGGACTGGGAATGAGGGACCAGGGAAAACTGGGGACTCGGAGGAAACAACACTCAATCAGATGACTATATGTCAACAACAGCCGGAGAGTGTCTCAGAGCTCCTGACCTGCTTCCTGTTCCAACCTGAGGGGGCTGCAGTGTGATTTCCAGGTACCTGACTGGGGCCAGGAGATTCAAATGCTGAGCCCTGTGAGAAGCGATTAACATTCCAGAGCAAATGTGTTACCCGCAAGAAAGGCCACTTCCAGGGGCACCTGGCCACGGAGCCAGGTGCACGTTGGTCCCCATGACCTCAGGGAGTCACTTGCAGATCGGATGTCAACAGGTGAAAAGAGCAGTCACTGGGGCTGGCAATTTTATTGATGGAATTGGGTTTACAAATTACCCTCAAAACACACAAAAGTGAAATATTAAATTTCCCATTCCCTAGTGGACTCCTCCTGGATTTGAAAGAAGGAAAGGCAAAACACCACCTTTCCTAATAGCTATATCCCCACCACAGTAATACCTATTCAGAAGTAGACAGGGTTCTCAGGATTAGCTGTTGTGAAAATTTGCTGGACAAACACAATCTAAAAATCCTAGGATCAAATAGCTTGATTAAATAAAATCAAGACGTGATTACTACAAGCTGATGACTCTAAAATACATCTACAGGACACACATTCCTAGTGTGCTGGAAACTTCTTTTAATGAATTAAATAAGAATCAGGTGTCCTTTAAAAGCTTCACCACTGCCAATATCTTAACATCCACATTCTGATGGTAATTTGTAGTAAAGGTATCCCCCTTGATCTCAGAGAGAACAACTGTCCCCAAGTAGGCTTGAGTATTTGAATGGTGGACTGCAAACCACAGCCCTCAACTCTGGATGCACATTAAAATAACCAATTACACATCCCTGTCTCTATCAATGGTCCAGGCAATGGTATTTGTAAAGACCCCCTTGATAATTCAGTGAAGTCAGGACTAAGAAACACTGCACTCAAAGAAGAGACTTTGGACATGTCTGGTCTAGGGTTTCTCAAACTTATCTGGTCATCAGAATCATTGGGCGATTCATGTTACACATACAGACTACAAGACACATTGTCCTGGAGAGTCTGATTCAGTAGGACTGGGAAGGGGCCCTGGAAATGATACATTTTTACAAGATCCCCATAGGATTTTTATGACCAGACAAACTTGTGAAACCCTGATTTCATGCACTTCCTCATTTTATAGAGGCACCCTAGTGTGATTCCTAGTTGTTAGCTCCTCAGAAGTGGAGTTGCTCCTGATGCACCTTGGTATTAATCTCAGAGTTTCATGTACATAGGAGTGCACAATAAATAATTTTTGAATAAATGAATAGAATAATGGAAAAAGCAGGCAATCTGCTTTCACATTTTTGACTTGGCCTCTTAATGATCATGTAACACTGGCCTTGAGTTTTCAAGACTCTGGTTCTTCATCTAAGACTAATTTCTACCTCCACAGGAATCAGATAAGACACTGTTTTCAAATAACTTTCATTTAAAGTTTCAGATACTTATTAAGTATTTTCAGCATAAACAAAGAAATTAAGGCCCAGAAAGCAAAAGTGAGAATGCCCAGAGTTAATAAATGGCAGAGCTAGACCTGAAGACAGCAGGAGGAGACGATTGAGGAAGAGATGGTTGGATGGCATCACTGACTCAATGGACATGAGTTTGAGCAAACTCTGGGAGATGGTGAAGGACAGGGAAGCCTGGCATGCTGCAACCCATGGGGTCACAAAGAGTTGGACATGTCTTAGTGACTGAACAACAACAGACCTAGCCCAAAGTTCCCTAACTCCCAGCCAAGGCTACTCACCACTCTGCCACTGGGCATGGAGTTTTCCAGGAAGGGGCCCAGCTGAAATACTTTATCCAAATTAGTGTGGTAGTACTATCTCTTCAGGGAAAATATTTTTATTCCAGTTTCCCCAGAATCCTATAGTATTCACAATTCTGAATTCTGAGCTTCAAGTTCCTTGATAAGAAATCAAGGGCTGCCCCAATGCAATGCTGAGGTTCCTGCATTTTTCTAGACCAGGACCCAAGAGGGGAAATGGAGTTGCACATGTGCTGCTGCCTGCACACATAGGAACTGCGCCAGAGAAGGAGGGGACACCACAGGGAGAGCAGGGTGGTCTGTGAGCTGAAGACTTGGTCCTCTCGGAAATGATGTCCAAGGCAACTACATGAGAGCGATGCACCGCAGCAGAAATCAGAGTAGTCAAGGCAATTTCAAGTACTCTGATTACTGTAATTTTTTCATTCTTATAATAATCTCTCAAGCGTGTATGCTAAATGTATGTATACTGCAAACCAAGTCACAGGGAAATTACCATATTAATAAGTCTGGGGGAGAAACTGAAACCAAGACTTTCTCCTAAAGATTCACTATTGCAGCCTTACTATTTTCTGAGGCAGCTGCAAGTGTTTTCGGTTTTGCCAGATCCATCTGTTTCACTTTTTTAAAGAAGAAAAAAAATTATGAACTACAAAACAAGAATCAAAACATAATAAGTCCATGGGTTGCTCATGAAGCTTGGAACATTGTCACAAAACCTAGGAGAAGTTAAGGAAAGAAGGTAAGTTCAGACATTTTCAATCCAGAACTTTGAGGTGGACATGAATGCTGACCTAGCTCCTCAAAGTAATGAGAGGAGCTTAATGTCAGTGCAGGCAGACTTTGATGAGCTGCAGGAGTCTAGACAGTGCAAAGCCATTCTACCTGCCTTCAGGGGACTGCTGTACTGGCTGAGAGCTGGTATCAGGCTAGGTTTTTTGTTTTGGTTTTTTTTTCCTTTAATTATCCCAGTTATTTTTAGGGATATTAATATGTCGAATTCCAAGAGAATGTAGTACTTGGAGTTTTAAATATATACATACATGAAACGAAATGAAGTTGCTCAGTCATGACCGGCTCTTTACGACCCCATGACTGTAGCCTGTCAGGCTCCTGTCTCTATGGAATTTTCCAAGCAAGGATACTGGAGTGGGTTGCCATTTCCTTCTCCAGGGGAATCTTCCCGACCCAGGGATGGAATCCAGGTCTTCTGCACTGCAGGCAAACTCTTTACTATATGAGCCACTAGGGAAGACATATATAAATATATACACCCATGTTTGCAAAATGCATAACTAATAATTGTGCTAAGATGCTAGGAAAGCCTCACTTTGTTCTTCTGTTCTATTCCTTGGCTTCTATCTTGCACACAGGCAGGGGTGCAATAGTGATAAAGTGAGATTGAGGAGTGGAGTAGGACAAAGGGGCCTTCCATTGCCAGAAAAAGATGCAGAGCCTATGCCCAGCCAATGGCATGTCAGGGCAGTATTTTTGCATCAGAAGTCTAGAATCTCTAATTCATGATCCAGATAAAATCCTTGGTTTTATTTCATTTGGTTATCAGGTAAACTACCACCCTGAAATATGTGCTAGTATACTTTGCCTGTTCATTAATGTCATTGTCTAGGGCAGAGTGGAGAAGGCGATGGCACCCCACTCCAGTACTCTTGCCTGGAAAATCCAGACGGGGAAGCCTGGTAGGCTGCAGTCTGAGGTCGCTAAGAGTCAGACATGACTGAACGACTTCACTTTCACTCTTCACTTTCGTGCATTGGAGAAGGAAATGGCAACCCACTCCAGTATTCTTGCCTGGAGAATCCCAGGGACGGGGAAGCCTGGTGGGCTGCCATCTGTGGGGTCGCACAGAGCCGGACACGACTGAGGCGACAGCAGCAGCAGCAGCAGGGCAGTGTTTGCTCTTTAGTCTAGAATATAAGGCCCTGGTTATATCTCATGTTCTCTCTGCATCAAACAATTTTCCCCTCTTCTTTTCCTTGGTGATCTCTTCCTTCAACATCCAGATTAAATACCATTTCAATGTGGCCCCTTCCTGTGGCCCCTATTTAAACAAGCTTCTTTCTGTAGGACTCACAAAAGGTAGTGTGACATGGTGGGGGTGAAGAGGGGAATGAAGGAATAACAACTTTTAGAGACAAGGACAGCTACGCAGTTTACCTTGGGAAAATTTTTAACGTTTGTGAGAATCAGTTTTCTATAATCTAATGATCTACAAGAACCAATAATGTGATCTATAAAAAGGTATGATGGTTTTTATCTGGGAAGATAGTGATGGTTAAATAAGGTAATGGTAAACCTGGCATAGGCTCTATCCATTTGAAATATGACTATCAAAAGCTTTTGAGCAGTGTTTTGGACATAAATAGAAACATCTTTCTATAAATGTATTGTATGTGTATTTTATGAAACACTTAATATATCTTACTCTAGTCCCATGCATGCGTACATGCTAAGTCACTTCAGTCGTATCCAAGTCTGTGCAACCCTATGGACTGTATCCTGCCAGGGTCTTCTGTCCATGGGATTCTCCAGGCAAGAATACTGGAGTGGGTTGCCAAGACTTCCTCCCAAGGATCTTTCCAACCCAGGTATCCAGTCCAGGTCTCCTGCATTGCAGGCAAATTCTTTACCATCTGAGCCACCAGGGAAGTCCAAGAATACTGGAGTGGGTAGCCTATCCCTTCTCCAGGGGATCTTCCCAGCCCAGGAATTGAACTGGGGTCTCCTACATTGCAAGCAGATTGTTTACCAGCTGAGCTACCAGAGAAGCCTCTAGTCCCATACTAAGGTATTAATAGATGTTTCATAAAACACACATCTAATACATTTATAGAATGAAGACATTTCCATTTATGTCCCAAGTTCAGCTCTAAAGCTTTTAATAGTCATATTTCAAATGGATAGGAGAGCTCAGTATTATTCATGTGTGTTTATGTCTCCTTCTGTGCATTTTCTTCCCTCTCTTTATCCTTTTTGCTCTTGAGCTTAAGTCATTATAGAACATGAACGGCACATGCATTTCATATCTGACCTAGACCACAAGGACATTCCCAACAAATCTGAAAACACAAATTTTCAACTTTGCAAATCCATGCAGGTCCTAGTGATCACTCTCTTTTATTACAGTGCTAGTAAATTATGCATTTAGTAACTTTCTTTGGATCAACATCAGATTTGATAATCCGGAATTCAGAGAATTCTCTCTTCTCCTTGATTTCCAAAAAATGCAGGTCACCTTAGGACAAATAACACATGTAAATCCTATTTTTGACCCACAAAATCTAACGATGAGACTGCAAAAAAGCTATCATACAGGAAATCTTATATGAAAGTTCAAAAAAAAAAAAGAAAGTTCAAGTATGTTTCAAATGAAATGTTGATGATTTATCCATATCTATTTACAGTTTAATATTCTAGAAACACATATACTATTTGAGAAGATTGATATACTTTTCTACCTAAGGTTCCACAGATACCCAATAATGCCCAGAGAGGAGGCCGACAGAGCACTAACACACTGAATATTTTTACTGAAATGTGAGTCTCACATTTGAAATAGGGTTGGCCCTATGCTGATGAGGAACACTATCAGAAAAGTGAAAAAAGCACCATATGGCCACCTGACCCCAGTTCTGGATCTGCTCATTGGTGAGTACTTGACATGGATTCAGGCTGTCCAGCACCATTTCCAGCTGGGGAATTTCCCACTTTGGGAAGCTAAATTTGCCAAGGCAGAAGTCAGAAACTGATTTTTCTGGCCTCCCGTGGTGTTAGGACAGGTGCACGGCCTAGCCTGGGGACATTAGATGCCCCTCGTTGAAATGACAAACATTGCAAATGGGAAGAGACAGATGAGAAGAAACAAGTCTTTATGTGGAACCCATTCTGACAGCGAATCGGGAATGGTAGGAAGTCACCCTGCTCCCAGAGGTGGCAGCAGGTCAGGCCCAGTGTAAGGTCCTGCGTGCTGAACTGTAGCGCCTGTGCCCAGCAGCGGCACCACCTGGGTTCCCAGGGGAGCCCTCCACAGGTGCAATCTGAGAATTGCTCCTGGGCATACAGCCTTTAGGCCTAGGTCCCTGACCCTTCTGGAGGCTTTATCTGCCACCAAATGTTATCTAGAAAATTCTTTTTCTATGTAAAATACCTAGTAAATTACCTTTACCTCTAAAGTGCACTACTACAAGCTGATTTTTCAGGGTGAATTTTCAGGTCAGTTCACAGACCAGTTTTTGAGATCTTACAATTTGAAGAAGAAAACCACACACACCATGTTTCAAAGTGCAATTTTTGCCTACTAAAAATGATTGTGTTTCTGTAGCATCATAGTCCCTTTCACTCAGTAAGCAATGTGTAAAATGTATTAGGCCAACAGTTATCCCATCAAGGAGGGATACTCTATCACTATGGGAGACAAGTGAGATAGGAGAAAATTAATATTTCAGATATTATGCCCATGAAATAAGCACTGTGTTAGGCAGCGTATGTGAAATGTATGTGAATTGTCTCATATTAACTTTCAGAATAACCCAGTCAGTTCAGTCAGTTCAGTCGCTCAGTCATGTCCAGCTCTTTGCGACCCCGTGGACTGCAGCACACATGGCTTCCCTGTCCATCACCAACTCCCAGAGCCTACTCAAAGTCACATCCATCACATCAGTGATGCCATCCAACCAGCTCATCCTCTGTCATCTGCTTCTCCTCCCTCCTTAAATCTTTCCCAGCATCAGGGCTTTTCCAATGAGTCGGTTCTTTGCATCAGGTGGCCACAGTATTGGAGTTTCAACTTCAGTATCAAGATTATGATTTTCATTTTACACATGAGAAAACTGACACTGAAAGCCATATAGGTATTTATCCAAATTTATGCAGCAAATGAATTTGGTAAGACTTGGTAAGTTAGAAGTGAAAATGAAAGCACTCAGTCATGTCTTACTCTTTGTGAACCCATGGACTGTAGCCTACCATGCTCCTCCATCCATGGGGTTCTCTAGGCAAGAATACTGGAGTGAGTTGCCATTTCCTTCCCCGGAGGATCTTCTCTACCCAGGGATCGAACCCAAGTCTCCCACATTGTAGGCAGACGCTTTACTGCCTGAGCCACCATGGATGTCCAGTAAGTTAGAAGTAATACTTTAAAATACTGAAAGTGTTTATAATAAGGTAGTAAGCTTATATTAATTTAAAAATTCTTTGTTTTTCAAAACTTCTATTACTCAAAAAAATCAAATACAGTTGTACTGTTCATATTCAGAAAACTTAAAAAATTTAAAGGAATAAAATCTGTAGTGAGTTTGGTAAAGATTCAACCTAGATCTTATTTCTGCATGCGTGTCTGTGCCTACCACCCAGGATCAAATTTATCATAAGAAGAGTACATCTCTACCCTCATTACC
Source organism: Bos taurus (assembly GCF_002263795.3). Classification (NCBI taxonomy): domain Eukaryota; kingdom Metazoa; phylum Chordata; class Mammalia; order Artiodactyla; family Bovidae; genus Bos; species Bos taurus. The sequence goes on along the minus strand of NC_037328.1, from coordinate 109,671,736 downwards.
AAATGTGCTCAGTCAAAGAGGGCCTGAGAGTTGAAATTGCTTTAAAATGAGGCACAAGTTGGTTTTGTCTGAATAACCTAGAAAATTCCTAATAAGGCTCATGATGAGCTTCCCAAGAGAATGGAATCTTAAAGAGGGTTTCAAAGATGGGAAGAAAGACATTCAGATGCATACCAAGAATGAAAAGACTCTACAAGGAAAATATACATTCTTGTTTTCCTGCACCCTCCCCCCTTTTAATAATCTCCCCTATTAACTCAATTTGCTTACTAAAAACAGAAAACAAAATGAAAGCCTCACATCCTAATGTATATGATGCTCTTGCAGGAAACTACTAAATGTTTATTAAGGCCATACCATACATGAAAGGAAGAAGGAAAGCATGAAGCCTGTTTCACATATTGTTACAAATCTGTAATGTTAGACTAAAAGGGAAAATTGATTCCTACCAATTATGAAAATGTACAGGATTAAATCAATTGCTCTGCTAGACCTGACCAGCATCTGGTCTGCAGCAGGGGCCAAATAGATCTCATTTGGGATATATATGAAATGTAACTTCTAAAACATAAATCAGGACTATAAAATCATCATCTGATTACCCCCAATTTTTAAAGCAGAGAAGAAAGTATATTCAAGTCTGAAATATGGTTTTGGAGAAGAGAGAAGGCAAGCAGCTTTAGCACAGAACAAGAAGTGAAAATCAAAGAGCAAGAAAAGGGAGGGATGAGTGTCTAATGCAGAAAATTTAGGCTGTGGCTTTCTGGACACAGAGCATAGTGAGGAGTCAAAGCAATAGCTGCTTCATTCCAGCCCTTCTGCAACCCAGCACTTTTATTCCAGCTGATGTCTTATGCCAACTGAGAAGAGACTTGGGGCCTCATTCATCCAAATAGTCATTTAAACTGGGTTGTTTTTTTGTTGTTGTTGTTGTTTTCTGTTTAGATGTGGTCCTAAGAACCTGCCTCCCAATGAAGGAGATGTAAGAGACTCAGGTTCAATCCCTGGGACAGAAAGATCCCCTGAAGGAGAGCATGGCAATCCACTCCAGTATTCCATGGACAGAGGAGCCTGGCGGGCTACAATCCATAGCGCCACAAAGAGTCAGACATGACTGCAGCAACTTAGCACACATTCACCTAAGGTGCTCAGTCACTCAGTTGAGTCCACCTCTTTGCAGTTCCATGGACTGTAGCCCTCCAGGCTCCTCTGACCATGCAATTTTCCAGGCAAGAACACTGGGGCAGTGTACCATGCCCTCCTCCAGGGGATCTTCCTGATCCAGGGATTGAACCCATGTCTCTCGTATCTCCTGCATTGGCAAGCAGGTTTTTTACCACTTGCGCCACCTGGGAAGACCCAGATGTAGTCCTAAACTCCCCAAGAAAAACTAAAGGGGAATTTATGAGAATTTATGAACCTAGGTATCCGTTCAGTCACTCAATCGTTTCTGACTCTTTGCGACCCCATGAACTGTGGCACGTCCGGCCTCCTTATCCATCACCAACTCCCAGAGTCCACCCAAACCCATGTCCACAGAGTCGGTGATGCCATCCAACCATCTCATCCTCTGTCATCCTCTTCTCCTCCTGCCCTCAATCTTTCCCAACATCATGGTCTTTTTAAATGAGTCAGCTCTTCACATCAAGTGACCAAAGTATTGGAGTTTCAGCTTCAACGTCAGTCCTTCCAGTGAATACCCAGGACTAATCTCCTTTAGGATGGACTGGTTGGATCTCCTTGCAGTCCAAGGGACTCTCAAGAGTCTTCTCCAACACCACAATTCAAAAGCATCAATTCTATGGTGCTCAGCTTTCTTTATAGTCCAATTCTCACATCCATACATGACTACTGGAAAAACCATAGCCCTGACTACACGGACCTTAGTTGACAAAGTAATGTCTCTGCTTTTTAATATGCTATCTAGGTTGGTCATAATTTTCCTTCCAAGGAGTAAGCGTCTTTTAATTTCATGGTTGCAATCACCATCTACAGTGATTTCGGAGCCCAGAAAAATAAAGTCAGGCACTGTTTCCCATCTATTTGCCGTGAAGTGATGGGACCGGATGCCATGATCTTAGTTTCCTTAATGTTGAGCTTTAAGCCAACTTTTCCACTCTCCTCTTTCACTTTCATCAAGAGGCTCTTTAGTTCTTCTTCACTTTCTGCCATAAGGGTGGTATCATCTGCATATCTGAGGTTATTGATATTTCTCTTGGCAATATTGATTCTAGCTTGTGCTTCATCCAGCCCAGCGTATCTCATGATGGACTCTGCATATAAGTTAAATAAGCAGGGTGACAATATACACCCTCGACGTACTCCTTTTCTTATTTGGAACCAGTCCGTTGTTCCATGGCCAGTTCTAACTGTTGTTTCCTGACCTGCATACAGGTTTCTCAAGAGGCAGGTCAGGTGGTCTGGTATTCCCATCTCTTTCAGAATTTTCCACAGTTTATTGTGATCTACACAGTCAAATGCTTTGGCATAGTCAATAAAGCAGAAATAGATGTTTTTCTGGAACTCTCTTGCTTTTTCAATGATCCAACTGATGTTGGCAATTTGATCTCTGGTTCCTCTGCCTTTTCTAAAACCAGTTTGAACATCTGGGAGTTCACGGTTCATGTATTGCTTAAGGCTGGCTTAGAGAATTTTGAGCATTATTTTACTAGCACGTGCTTCTGCTGCTGCTGCTAAGTCTCTTCAGTTGTGTCCAACTCTGTGCAACCCCATAGACGGCAGCCCACCAGGGATTCTCCAGGCAAGAACACTGGAGTGGGGTGCCATTGCCTTGTGAGATCAGTGCAATTGTGTGGTAGCTTGAGCATTCTTTGGCATTGCATTTCTTTGAGATTGGAATGAAAACTGACTTTTTCCAGTCGTGTGGCCACTGCTGAGTATTTCAAAGTTGCTGACATATTGAGTGCAGCACTTTTACAGCATCATCTTTTAGGATTTGATATCCTAAACCTACGTATAAGAGGAAGAAAATATCAGCATATTGAGAAGTAAATAGGGTATAAAGACATAGGCAGGTGGTTTAGACACAGTTGTAATTTGTAACACAGAGATGAACTCAATGCCCTAAAATTGCCCTGGAATCTGTAGCAGGAAGATAACATGAGATCTTTGAACTTCACGTGTCTCCTCCTCTGTAATAAACTTGAATAGACAAATTCAAATCACAACTAGATCCCATTTTCCCAGCTTCAACGTAGTTTCACTGCCTAATTTTAGACTCAACCAAGATAGATTTCTACTGTTTTATGATTTTTTTATTAGATAATTTCAAAATTCTGTTCTTCCATCTCTTTCCCAATCACAAAGAGGTTTACAACAATCCTGTCTTTAGCAGACGGGGTGGGAAGATTGGCGTTTGGGGAGCATAACCTCTGAAGGGGGAAAAAATAACACTGAAAATAATTGGTTTGCAGAAATCTTTCACTGATTGCAAAAGATTGAGCACTCCAAAACCATTTTTCAAAAAAAGACTTTTCTAATTTTATTATATAAAATGAAATTAAGAGATTAACTCATGTGAGAGTAATTTTCAGCACATACTATATGTCACATGCTATGGTAAGAGTGAAGGGCGGAGAATGAACAACTTAATGTTATCCTCTGCTTTGAGGGAATATACAGGAGCCTCTCTGGTGGCTCAGACAGTAAAAAATCTGCCTGCAACATGGGAGACCCAGGTTTGATCTCTGGGTCAGGAAGATCCCCTAGAGAAAAGATCCCCTGGATCTTCTGGCAGGCTACAGTCCATGGGGCCACAAAAGAGTTGGACAGAACTGAGAAACTAATACTTCCACTTACATCTACTTTTCACAGCTTAGTAAGGAGGATAAAAAACATCAAGAGATTATTTCCATGTGCTGTGGTAATAGAAATGGGAGACATGCTCAGAGAGCTTTGGGGGCACAGAGAACACGGGACATGAAGATCAATTTCCTAGGAGAAGTGACGTGATGCCTAGACTAAATCCTGAAAAGTAACCTGGAGCAAAGGAAAAGAAAGGGGCCTGTGCTGGGGAGGGGCCCTTGAGGAAGGGAAATAGCCTGAGCAACAGCATAGAGATGACCAGCACCCTGGTGGGTCAAGAGAACCAATGGCACTCAGTGTTTCTGGAGTGTAAAGTGAAAAGTGAGAAAAGGCAGATGATTCCAGAAGGGCCAGATCAGAGGGAGCCTTGTTAAGGGGGAGACATATCTTCTCTCAGAGAAGCTCATTCTCCACACAAAAGGCTAAATATCAGTGCTATTCAGGAAGTCTAGAAGATGCTAGAAGATTCCATTTCCACCAGCAAAAATAGCAAGGCAGAGACAATTGCTTAGATGTTTCTGCCCACATAGATGTTTCCACAGCCCGGAGTGCTGAAAGGTACCAGAGTCCAGAGGGACCTATGATGCCAGATAATGCCAAAAGAGAAGACTGAAACTGGAAGGTGACATTTGGAAGATTTCAACTAGCCAGGGTGGTGAAAAAACGGGAATGTAGACTCTGCCAGAATCAGAGGAGGCAGCCACACAAGATCATTCTCTGTCCTCTGTAGGGAGCTGCTGACGTCTGTTGGTTCATTTGTTTTGAATTAACTTAACAGCGAGGATCACCCTGAAATTTCTAGTCACTACTTCTCTATCTCAACAAATCAATATTTGTAGATTTAATGACTCTCAGTTATGTAACAATTCATTCTTCTCAAACATGAACTTTTTCACATCTACTATAAGGGAGATAAGTGGGAGTTGATTGTGCTGGGTTTTTTTCAGGTGAGAATACGACTGAATGGAGAAGGCAATGGCACCCCACTCTAGTACTCTTGCCTGGAAAATCCATGGACAGAGGAGCCTGGTGGGCTGCAGTCCATGGGGTCGCTAAGAGTCGGACACGACTGAGCGACTTCACTTTCACTTTTCTCTTTCATGCATTGGAGAAGGAAATGGAAACCCACTCCAGTATTCTTGCCTGGAGAAGCCCAGGGACGGTGGATCCTGGTGGGCTGCCGTCTATAGGGTCACACAGAGTCAGACACGACTGAAGCGACTTAACATAACATAACATACTACTGAAGATCTCCTCCAGAAAGAATGACTACCTTGCTCTAGGTCATCCTGCCAAGCAAGTGTGAGAATCCTGCCTTCTGACCCAAATCCAGATACTTGCCAGCAACAATGTCTGAAAGTCTAAAATAACAAGTGATCTATGAACAGAGGGCTTCCCTTGTGGCTCAGCTGGTAAAGAATCCGCCTGCAATGCGGGAGACCTGGGTTTGATCCCTGGATTGGGAAGGTCCCCTGGAGAAGGGAAAGGCTACCCACTCCAGTATTCTGGCCTAGAGAATTCCATGGACTATATAGTCCATGGGGTCGCAAAGACTCAGACACAAGTGAGTGACTTTCACTTTCACTTACGAACAGAAATACCGAACAGAGTTAGCTTAATTATTCTGTCTGTTTTCAGGAACCGAAGGCTGCAGTCCATGGGGTCACGCTGAGGGTCGGACACCACTGAGCGACTTCACTTTCACTTTTCACTTTCATGCATTGGAGAAGGAAATGGCAACCCACCCCAGTGTTCTTGCCTGGAGAATCCCAGGGATGGGGGAGCCTGGTGGGCTGCCGTCTATGGGGTCGCACAGAGTCGGACACGACTGAAGTGACTTAGCAGCAGCAGCAGAGTCCATATGCTAAACTGCATTTTGGAGATTCCAGAGGAACACAAGAGAACTGGAGGAAATTAACCTGCATTAGAGTCAAACAGACCAAAACTTTAAAATCTGTTATTTACTAGCTGTGTGACTTTAAGAAGGTTACCTGTTACTTTTAAGACTCAGTTTTCTCATCTGTAAATTGAGAATAATAAAATATTCCTCCAAAAGTAGTAGAAGAAAAGCATATGGGGAGAGTATCTGGTACTGAGCATGTACTAAGTCGATGGTCACAAATACAACCAGTATTCTGCACCAGTTTACACTCTGTCTCGAAGGATAAGACTGAAACCTTTTTGAACAAGTATACAGAAAGTTTTGCCCTATATATACTACAAAAGGTTTTGAAATCTCAAAAGCTCACTTTTGGCTGCACAGTGATGCATCTGAGCTCTGTGAGCACCCAGTAACTGGTTGGAATAATGTCCTATGCCTCTGTGAAGTAGTTTATTATTAATTTCCCTCTGCTGATCAAGACAGAGAGGATACAAATCACTGATCGCCAAGCAATTGTTTTTCCATGCTTGAGATATGATTAAACAGGCTGCAATGTTGAAAAAGAGATGATTAAGAGGAGAAAAGTGATAAAACAGATGTTGAATAAAAAAACACAATTTCCCATTGAATAAAGTAGTAGTTGTGCCCATGAGAATTAGCTACACAATACATTCTTCCCTCAAGGGCTTGAGAGGCATTCTGTTCCTGCTCATTTGCCCCCTAGAAAAAAAGCCCAACCCCCTCAGGGAGTCATGAATTATTCTGTTTATTACCTTAGTCTGTAATGTACTCTATATCTTTTCTTAAGTGTACAGACTTTAAAGTTAAAATTCAGTGTGTTTCTTAATACTTACTTCAGTCTAGGCGTTTAACAAGAGGCACCACGCCTTTCATGAACTTTTAACGACAACTTTAGAAAGCTGGTTTGCTCTCACACTCAAAGAACCAACAGTGAAATGTAATATCTCTGTGCACTTCTTGAGCTGTTGCACAAGGAAAGGCGCCAAGGGCTGCTTTCAAGTGGCTTTTTGCTAGACTCTCCACAAGCTAGTAAGCAGAAGAGCACCTTAGGGTTTGCCAGTATTTTCCTTCCTGAGGGTAAAGATAAATAAAATGCAAAAAGGAATGGAGGGATAAATGAGTAAAAATAAAACCAGAGACCTGAAATAACACTGTGTTATTCAAATGATCTAAAGTATTCCAAGTGGGAAAAAAGAAGTCTAGCTATCACTATTGTGACAAACCTAAAGAAGACATAGAACAAATTATTTGCTATTGAGTTTCTGCTTAATATTCAGAAGAAGCTTTTAAAGAGTTCCCTCATTACTCCCATCCTCCGAAACATAAAGAAGCTGAGTTTCACCACCTGTTATTGAGCTTCGTTTTTAGGATTCTGTGTACAAAGGAGTTAAGATATGTTTTGTAGGAAAGGATGAGGTATGAATGATTATTAGGACATAGTTTTTAAGAACAGCCTTCTCATACCCTACCTGCTGAGTAGTACAGCTAAGTTTCTTGTTGCCAGTAGTTAACATTCTGAAGCATTTAGAGCCCAATCAAAAATTTTTCAAGTCATTTCAAATTAAGCCATCTGCCATTTTCTTTCAAATGAAGCCATAGTTCTTAATCTATTTATCAGATATTTTTACCTGACTTCAGAGCACTTGGTAGGATTATATACTTCCTTGTGTTAGGTGGAGCCAGTGACTAGTTCTGACCAATAGCTTCCAAGCAGAAATGACATATGTCACATCTGAGTTGTGCATTTAATTCCTGGAGTCATTCCCCAGAGATTTCATTTTCCCTTTGATCTGAAAACTGGCAATCCTCCAGATGATTTCTCTGTCATCCTGGATCCAGAAATGAAGACAATCATGACAAGAAGCATCTGGCTAAGTGGCTGTGGACATGAGATATAGGAGAGAAATAAATCTTTTTCGTTTTAGTTCACTGAGATTTGGGGATTTGTTATAGCAGCATAACCCAACCCATGCTGATTGATGCACTTGAATTTTCATAACTGCACAAGCTCTAACTCACTGAAGTAACTTCCTTCATTCACGAATACTGTTCCCTCTCACATCCTCTTTCTTCTCTCCTATTAATTCAGTCACAGCACTAATTCAATCTAAAACTCTCTGCTGTACTGTGGTTAACAAATTTGATGTTGACAGAACACAGTAATTTATGGCCAGTATCTTAATTTATTTATTGGGCACTTTATTAACCTATACTCTTTGCGGCCTGTGCATTTTTAATGGGTTTATAGTGGGATTATTCATCTATCCCTGTGTGTGAAATGGGCCCTTCATAATTCACCTGTGGCATTACCAGATATTAATTATCAGGATCAGAATCTCACTAATAGAGAGACTACTAATTGTGAAGATAAAATACATTCTCTTGTACTTTGCAAAATCCCTTGCCATCCCCAGTAGCAGTGACAGCACATTTTATTAAATTTAGATTACTGGGTTGGAATCTAATTTAGATCTCTAACTTGGCTAACACTTCTCTGATATTATAAGCATGGAATAGAAAGGAGGAATATGATTGTGAATAAATAAATATTCATCCTAATGATAAAATAATTTAAAGATATGTTTTTCTAGAATGCTCAGTGTTCTAAAAGCAAAATTTAAATGCCTATTTTAGGCTATTCTCAGGTTAGGTGTATATCAGAGTTCTTAAATTACAAGTCTCTGGATATTGAAAATATCTTTGGATAACAAGCAAAAATGGGCATTATTGAGATGATACAGAAAAGCTCACAGGATGTAAAAGAAGATTGAACAAAATGGCTTAAGATGTACAGGAAGTTCTAAAGGATCTTGGGAAAAGAATGTCTGGTGTACTAGTTTCTAAAATCTCCTGTATTTACTAGGTTTTTAAAAATCTCCATCAGTTCTATGGTCCATAATCTCTCCATTCAATCCCTGTATCCTTTCTCAGAATTTATTTTTTAAGAGATCAGGTTGTACATAATTTCTTTGAAATATAGAAGACCTATTTAAAATCTTCTTTTATTTTCTGTGAATAATTCATCTTGTGGAAGAAATTCTTCATCTTCCTTTATTTACTTTCCTTTCTTCAATTTCTGTTGCAGATTTTCAAACATAGTTCCCACCTTTCTGCTTATTTTTCATAGGAGTCACTACCTGCTTAAGACTATCATAGGGGACTTCCCTGGTGGTCCAGTGGTTAAGAATCTGCCTGCCAATACAGGGAACATGGGTCTGATACCTGGTCCAGGAGGATCCCATATGCCACAGGGCAACTGAACCCATGCTTCACAACTACTGAGATTGCGCTCAGCAACAAGAGAGGCCACTGCAATAAGAAGCCTGCACACCACAGAGAAGAGTAGCCCCAACTAGCCACAATAAAAGAAAGCCTACACACAGCCATAATAAAAAAATAAAATTAAAATAAAAATTAAAAATTACTATCTTTAAAAAAGAGAGACTATCATAGGATTGATTTAGTAGGATACAGAAGAAACTACAGAGTTCAGAGCCCTCACTTTTATGGTTGTATTATTCCACTATCACAGCATTAAAAATGTTTAATAAACCATGTAAAGCTCAATGTCTAACAAAACATTTATTCATGAGTTTGTGAGCTGGCTGGAAAAGCTTTGCTTCAGCTGGACTTGCCTCCATGGTCCCTGGAAGGTTAATGTCTTCTGCATCTCACTCTAGGGCAGGGTGATGAGGAAGTAGCTAACCACTGCATACTTTTCACATGGCAGGGACTTCCCTGGGGGCTCAGTGGTTAAGATTCTGTGCTTCCTAGGCTAAGTGGTGCAGGTTCAATCCCTGGTCAGGGAACTAAGATCCCATATGCCACATGGATGAAAAAAATTTGCCTTTTTGTCATCACAATTATAGAGATACAAGAGTGCTAACCAACTATGCATGCAAATTCCAAGCCCCTGTCTGTACCATATTTGCTAACTTTCCATTGTCAAAGCAATTCATGTGACCAGGCCCAAAGTCAAGGAATGAGAAACAAATTCTGCCACCATAAGCCATGGAAGAGCATGGATATATTAATATAATATTCCATTGAAGGAGGGAATAAATAATACCACAGTTTCCTTCAGCAAACTGCTATCCTGGGGCCATTTTTCCTCACTGTTTTGGGCTCCATGTGGTCAGTGAGATTCACAGGAAAACCATTAGGTAACAAGTTCTCTGGCTTTCGATCTGGCAATTACTGGTTTCCTCCCTTCCTTCCCCTTATACCCTTCACCCATTACCTCTCTATATGTGAACTGTATCATGATAGACAATAGAAATGGCATGTCAGTAAGTTTCCACCTTCAAATCTAACTTCCTCTCCTTTCAGTGGTTGGAATGAAGTCTTTTTGGAGGCATTCCGATCTCTCCTTTGACCTATTTTTGGCCTAGATGCATCATTGTCCACATCTGTCAGATTTATGGCACATTAATCTCACATCCTTACCCAAGGATAATCTAAGGATTCATATCGCTACTCTTAGCAAGCTCCCACATCTCAGCCCGGAAGCCACAGCATCTGCCATGTGTGCGTCTCGCTTTATGGTTTGGGACGTGTCATTTTTCTTTGGTTTCATTGAATAAAGAGATTTTTTTTCTTTTTCTTTTAAGTTTTGAGTGGGTTTTGAGGGTTAAAATGTTTTACTTTGGCGTTTTTAAATGGAAGCCACAAGATTATATATTGAGTGTACAATCAAATTAGAAACCCTAAGACCTTTTTATATTTTGCTCTGTTCAGTCATGTTATCTGATACTATAGTTATACAGTAGAGCTTCTAGATTTAAGAGCATGGCTCTAAATTTATCCTTGTTAAATGATGTCCTGTTGAATTCAGCCTTGTCTGAGATTTTGAAGGATCCTGACCATGGCATCTAGCCCTTCCATCTTGCCATCATTCATAAATACAATCAACTTACTGTTAATGTGCTCATCCGATCACTGCTAAAATTGTTGAATCAGGTGCAACTAAAGGCAGCCACTGCTACCTCTCCCACAGTCTGTCAGTCACCATGATCCATTTAACCTACATTTAGCCATCTTGTGTCCAGAGATAATCTTATATGTTTTGTCAAATGATTACTGAAATTCAAGTCCTTTTTATCTGCTGCATTCTCTGATCAACTAGAGTAGGGAACTGTTATGGTCTGAATATATACCCAAAAAATTCATATTTTGAAATCCCAATGCCTATTTTGATGGTATTAGGAGGTGGGGCCCTTGGAAGGTGATTAATCATGAGAGTGGAGCCCTCATGAGTAGGATTATTTCCCTTATAAAAGAGGCCTGACAGAGCTCCCCAGTCCTTTCCACCTTGTGAAGATACATTAAGAAGTTGGCTACTTAAAAGAGGGCCCTCAATTAACCATGCTGGCATGCTGATTTCAGAATTCTAGTCTCCAGTACTAAGAGAAACCCAGTCTGTGGTACTTTACTATAGCAGCTGAAAGGACCAAGACAGGTGTTAATAATTTTAGAAATCGAAAAAAAAAAAAAAAAAAACCAATGACAAAGCAAAAGAAGCAGAAGAATAAAGAGTAGGAAGAGAAGAACTGGGGGAGGAAGTTGGGAGGAAAAGGAAGAAGAGGAAGAAGTAGAGGAAGAAAATGAATATTTAAAGAATAATTAAGAACAATAAAGTGAATAAAGAAACTGATAATATAATACAATGATAGAACAAAAGAGAATTGCAAAATATTTTAAATCCCATTCCCTATATTAAAAGAAGTAAGCATCTAAACCAGAGTTACCAAAACTATGTTCTGTGGAACAAAATACTTAGTTGTGTCACAGCACAGAATAGATGGTTTAACTACAGAAATTCTCAGAGCCTTTAATGTGCTAATGTCTATTGCTAATCTCCAAGAGGGATATAGTCCCCAGAACTGATGAGTATTTGATCAGGATCCCTTTTTACACTAGCCATCTTTCAGGACTACAGACTACATTTTGTGAAATGTGAAATGCTGGCATAAAAATCCATTTTATTATTTAACCTATTTGGGGAGCACTTGGAAATTCTCACCATATTCACCTTGATTTCACAAAAAGGAATTGCTTTAGTTTGATTTTCTTCATTGGGAAAAAGGAAGGCAAAGCACTGCTTTGTGATGTTTAGCTCCATAGACTAGAACCAAAATAAAATTCATCCAGGAAATCAGACCTGAGTTAGAGAAAGTCAGCAGGAGAAAGATGAAAAAGAATTAAACTTGAAGGCAAGTCAATGCTCTGCCATTTACTGACCAGAGAACATTGTTTTGGGCAAAGAAGCCACCTTTCTGTGTTTCAATTTTCTCCTCTGTAAAATGGGGATACATTCATCCTTCCTGGATCACAGGGGTATTGTGGGTATCAAATGAGATAATATCTATAAAAACATAAAGCATTTTCTAGCATAAACACATACTACTCAGGGAATGCTAATAGCTAAACCAAGAAAATGTCAGTAGCTTAACATAACAAAGATGTTTTTCATGCTCAAGTCATAGTCCATTGCAGGTCATTGAGGTGGGTGGTTATGTTGACACCCTCCACTTAGTCATGTAGAGATCCCCTTCCATCTGGTGGTACTACTTTCCTCATCATGTGACTTCCCAGGTACTATAGAACTGGACCAGAGGACGGAGGCTAAGAAATCATGGATGTTCTGAACGGGCCATCCCATGAACCAGAACACAGACACATGGTGACTGCAAAAATAGTTCAGACATGTTTCCAGGAAGAGGGGAGAAGCATATGAACTGGTATTCACTGACACAAGATAATGGTTAATAGATGAATAAAAGTAGAAAGATGGTAACCTACAGTGCCTTGCACCCTGCCAGCCCAAGGGCCTTTCTCTCTGAACCCAGCTAAATCTATGATCTAACTTAACTAAGACTGACTCAAAAGGAGGATTTCACATTTCAAGCTGACAAAGTACAATTTAAATCTATTCACTAAATAAAAAAGAATTTTTGAAAGCCAGGCAGTGAAATCCTCATTAGAACTTTCTAATAATTAAGTAAACGCTAATGTTCTCAGAAAAAAAAAAAAAAATCTCCCTGCCTTCACAGTATGAGGTACAGCATGCCTTAAGGTAATATGCCACTTTCAGAAAAGCTAAATAAGAAGCCCATTAACTGTTTCTAATAATATTTTATCTTGTTACAGAGACAGTAAATGTTCACTGTAGAAATGTTTAATATAGATAAGCAGCCATTTTTCAACAATAAATGCAATTAACATTTTCTTTTAACTATTTTATATCATATGAAGGTTAGAGATTTAATGACTACTTCTCCATAAAGAAAAACATAAGTGAAACATGCCTTCTCCAATCATCTGCTTTCTGCATAACTTGATTTTTGCTCACTCTCTGGCAATTGTGGAGAAAGCCTGCTCACTACCCAGCTCAATCAACAGCAGTAACGTCACCTAGTAAATTGGTGATCTGTTGGCACATAATGAACTTCCCCCACAATTAGTGTCTTCAAGGACCAATAGCCATTTGTTACTGCTCATAACTATGTGGGTTGACTGGGCTCCGCTGAGTGATTCTTCTGTTTCAGGTGTTATTGACTGTGTCTACAGTCCTGCAGAGATTCAAATAGGCTGAAGTATTAAAAGGACTGACCCACAGGACTGGGAGCTGGAGCTGGATGTCAGCTGAAAGCTCAATGTGAGCTGTTAATAGAGCACCTCAGTTCCCATCCACATGGGCATCTCCACGTGACAAGCTTGTCACAATGGAGAGTGAAGGTGAAGATATAAGCTGTAGACTTCTAAAAGCCTGGCCTCAAAAGTTACATGGTGTCAGTTTTGTCATATTCTTTTAGTCAAAATAGATCACAGCTCAGATTTATTCAAGGGGAGGATAAATAGACAAATATAATAACAATATCACCTTGCAAATAAACATAGGAGGGAAAATATTGCTATGGAATATTCTTTGGAAATACACTTTTCTACATGTTTATCAGGAGTTTCTTGCTCTGGTAGGTACTTTTAAGGATCCCCCTCTCACTCAAAAAAGGTATATGGCTACAAGGCATATATACAAAATTACAACTGTCACCTCTTATGTCCAGAAACTTTCTCCAAGCCCTACAATCTTCCCTCTATTTCAAGCCTTCCCATTCTTTAAATTGGCTTTTCAGGACTTACACTAGACACTTCCTCTCTTCCTGGTCCTGTAACTAACAACTCATTGTAAGAGCAGAGGCCGCTCTGGCACATCTCTCTGAGAGAAGATCAGAGAATACAAGCATGATTGGAAGTGGAAGTCAAAGCATGTTGTTTATACATAGAATGTAGGTTTATCTGGATGATGTGGCAGGGGGAGGCTGCATGATGGCACTCACGAGGGACTTAAGGTCATGTGGTTCTGTCGCTGCAGAACATTGTGTCAGGAAAACAACTGGAGGTGGGAGAAGGGAGTTTTTCTCAAAACACTGTATCTCCAAACTCACAGACATATACACACACATTCAGAAAACCATACATTCACACTCATATCCACATACCACTCACACAACACACACACAAACACAAATATACACTCACACACATTCACATAAGTACCTACACCTACAAACATTTACATACATTCTCACAACCCCACACAAACGTTCACATAAACACACAAACAGTTCATATTCTCATACTCACACATAACATGCATATTTGCACACATTCATCAGATCACTTGCCCAAAGCCTAGGCTCCTAGTCCCTTAGCAGTTCTAGAAGGGAGCAAGAGGGCCCATGGTTTCCCTTGAGCCCATTCTCCAAATTTTTAGCTTATAGATGGCCACAGTGCCTATAGACTGTGATCTAAAGATGAACCAGTGTGAAAGAAACACAATGAAGAGAATGTAATCAAAAGGAGGGGGGGCTATCTTTGTGCTAATTTCCACACCACCACCTGGCATGCACCCTCACATCCCCCAGGCCCTCCTTCCTCCCCTTAGAACCTAGATGTGCCTCTACTCAAAGCCCCATTTATCTGGGGGTGGGAGAGGTGGTCCAGGGGTCCTGGAACTTTCTCCAAAGACATGTTGATCAGTGATTAGATCAAGCCTTCACAGCCCAGGGGAATGGATTCCAAGAAAAGATCATGCAACAGAGACTTTTCCATTGTGTGGATGTCAATTGTGGGCTTCAGAAAGCAGAAGGAAGCCAACTCTGGGAAGTATTTGCAGAGGTGAGAGGAAGAGGAGGTCAAGGTTACACTAGAGCAACGGGATGGAAAGTGAGTGGGAACTGATAGCTTTTCTAAAAATTCGCCAGCCCCTACCATTTTTAATATTTCTTTAGTATTGTGAAAATAAAAGGGTCAGAGGGAGATAAAGGTGAGCTTTTATCCAATTGAGGATACATACTGTTTTTGTGCCTTTGCACATTCATTTCATTTTAGTGTCAAAGAAAAACCAGCACGTCAAAATCCCATGCACACAGTTCATTTGTTTTATTGGGAAGGTTGAAGCAAAATCATTTGAAAAGACCACTACTTTCTATCATGATGCAAACGTCAACCTTTCAACTTCAGATGTAGCCTCCAAAAACATCAAAGTTGATTTTTTTTTTCTTTTTCAGTTAGGTGTACAATGACAAAGTTACCGATTTTAGGCTCCAAAAGAAAACCTCTGCCTCATGCTGACTTCTCATCATTGAAGGCTGATAAGTCAGAGGTAAGAAAAGCAAGGAAAATGCAGAGTCAATTCTGGTCAGCCCAGCAAATATGTACTGGGCATCTTCCATGCATCAGGCACTATGCTATATGCTGGCAGTAATAAGGTGAATAAAAAAGATCTCTTTCCTTAAATGGTGTATTGCCCGGTAAGCCTGGAAGAAGGGAAGTGAAATATTATTAAATGATGAGGGAGCCACACGGTGTTGTGTGACCCTAGAGGAGGAGCACTTAGTGCTGCCCTGAAGAGAAGGCACAAGAGCTGAGAGATAGATAGTAAGTAAGAGAGACCTGTGTCATGCCTCAGTCGAACGGTGTGACTCTTTGCAACCCTGTGACTATAGTCAGCCAGGCTCCTCAGTCCATGGCATTTCTCAAGCAAGAATACTGGAGTGGGTTGCCATTTCTTCCCCCAGGGGATCTTCCCAGGGATCGAACTGGTGCCTCTTACTCTCTCCTGTACTGGCAAGCAGATTCTGGCTTCCCAGGTGGCCCTAATGGTAAAGAACCTCCTGCCACTGCAGGAAAGAAATGAGACGCAGGTTTGATCCCTGGGAAGGTCCCCTGGAGGAGGAAATGGCAACCCACTCCAGTATTCTTGCCTGGAGAATCCCAGGGACAGAGAAGTGTGCCAGGCTACAGTCCGTAGGATCGCAGAGTCAGACGTGACTGAAGCGACTTAGCTCGCACACAGGCAGCTCGAAGCTGAGAGATACTCGGGCCAAAAAAAAAAAAAAAAAAAATGCTGCTAACAAGACAATAGAGTTAAGAAGAGGCCAAGACTTAAAACAGCAAAGTGTGTGCAGAGAACAAACCCTAAACCATCCAAAGCCTTCTGGGTAGTCAGTGTTAGTCAAGCAGCAGCAGGAGATGAGGTCGGGGAGGTGGGCAGCGGGAGGGGTACCTCCACGTGTTTGTAAGGAGCTTACACTTACCCAGAGGTAGCCTGAGACAGAGGGCTCACTGGCCAGATTTGCATTTTAAACAGAGTCCCTCAGGCAGCGGCTAAGAGGATAAATAGGAAGAGGGTGAGACCTGAGGCGGGGACCAGGTGGTAGGCTGGTTTGATAGCACCAACAAGAAATGATAGGGTTGGAGCCAGAACAGCATTTGCAGGCTTAGAGATGAGGAAATGGCCTTGGAAAATATTTAGGGCAAAAAAAAAAAAAAAAAAAATGACAGCATGTTTTTAATTAGGCATGGGAAAGAGAAGAGAAGGTATCTCAGAGGATTGATCAGTTAATTAAGAGAGGGGCTCTAGAAGGAGGAGCAAGATTTAGGGAAATTTGAGGAGGTGGGTTTGGGAAATATGATGATAAGGAGTCTGGGAAAGGCCAACCGGAGAAACCCAAAATTCAAAGCTGCCAAGACAGGTCAGGAGGAGATAAAGAGTCTTAGAAATTAGAATCTAGGATGGATGAAAATCTTCCAGGGTGGGTGAGACAGAAATCAATAGAGTTATATCAGTGGCCTATATTCAAGCAGCATGGGTTAGAAGTGTGTGCTTGTTATAGAATGTTGTATGTGTGTAGAAGCTTGGTACTGAACAGTCTTGGGTATTGGGTGAAAGCCCAGAAATTACATTCCAACCAGAGAAATTGTGGTGCCTGAGGTCGGGTGGCCGATCCAATCTTATGGTTTCTCGTCCTGGCCAATCACCTTTCTCCCTTCCTCGGATCACCGCATGAATGACACAACAATGGCAGCTGGATGTTTTCAGTCTCTGTGAAGCATTCACCATGCCCCAGGATCTGGGTTGGGCTCTAAAGCTACCGCATTGTAAAAGTCTGTCCCTGCCCTGGTTGGGTTGAGCTTTCTCGTTGGCTGGTTGCTATTTTATCCCTTTGCTTGCCTATTTACCACAGCCAAGCTAGATCTAAGTCTTTTATTTTTCTACCCCTGACAAACCAGCTGTAATTTCTGCCTTGCCTACAAGAATCAAGATCCCCCTTCTTTTGGCTTTTTAAATGTTTTGTGCTTTATTTTTGTGGCCTGGAAGTTTCTACAGGCCTTATAGGAAGGCTATTTGTGGTGAGGCAAGACAAGGAGCTACAAGACCCTTGCTACTTAATATAGGACAAAGAATAGACATTAGCCCTCTCTTTAGCCTTCTTGACCCCTGTCTCTAAGCTGAGGTTCCAAGGCTACTTCTCCTCTCTGCTTCCCCATTCTTCAAGGTCATCCCTCCTACCCCTTAAATGAAAAGAAAAGATAAACTTTCTATTTACAACCTAATCTTGGACATCATTAGAGGCCATGGTTGTCCCAAAAGAACTGGTTTCACCTTCATTCATTCATTCATCCACACAGTTAATTCATTTTGAGAAGCCACCATGTTCCCTGCATCTGGTTATAGTTCAGGGAATGTGGCAATGGACATAGGCAGACAAAAATTCCTGCCTTCACGGAGTTTTTGTTCGAGTAAACTTTAGCTCACCGCCAGTAACTCAGCACTAACACACAGAGGGGACCAAGCAGACTCTAAGAGCCCACCTGCACTGCTCTCTCACTCTCCCTGCTAAGTGCGCTGGCCCTCCCTGTCCTTTGTGCCTTACTTCAGATGGGCTGCAGCTGCATCCTTATTACCTTTGGTTTGTCAGCTTTTGTTTCAGGAAAGCAAACATGAGACATATCTGGGAGAGCAAAGGAACTCACTGGTGACTTCTGCAGTAAAAAGTGGCAGTAGTGCAAAAGTTTTTATTCTAAAAATTGAGTTCAATTTACAAACCATGTTGGTTGATATGCTGTAATATACACCAACTTGGCACCACCTGAAGAGGAGTAGGATTAAAGCACAAAGTCTGCTTCTGGAGACTAGGGACAAACAGTAGTACGGCCTAATGGGCTCTGAGGAAGGGTGGGGGGGACATGGAGGGGGAGGAGGAGGAGGAGAGGGATCCAAACTCAGCTTCTACTACAGAAGGTGCCTTATAGCTTGTTGATCACATTTCTCTTCTTCCCCATAGTAAATTTATATATTCACACTCTTGCTGTGGGCTCAGTATGCTTCCCTGCCCCTGGATGTTGGCTTGACCCTGAGACTTCCTTTGACCAACAGGATGTGAGTGGACATGACTCTAGCAGATGTAGAAATGTGCCTGCAGAGTTTGACTTGGACATCCGTGCGTCTGCTGAAGCCAAGAGAAGCACGTGCCCTGGCTAGCCACCACCCTGCCCACCTGTGTGCAGGAGCTGCACACATGGGGTAAAGCCAAACCCCCAATGACCCACAGACCCATGAGCAAGAAAGATAAGCATTTTTGTCTAAGCCACTAAGCTTTTTGAGGTTGTGTTTAATGCACCATTATTGCGACACCAGCTTAGTGATATACACTGCTGACATGCTTTCACACCAAAGGGTTCCTGTGAGTATCCCATGAACATTAGTTTGCTGCATATATCAATGGCAGAAGGCATCTACATTCTTATTGGTTCAGCCACCTCTTTCCACCTAAGAGGCTCCCACACAGGACATTCTAGAGCCAAGGGTCCTCCAGCTCTCTGGCCCCATCACAGGCTTCATTCAGGTTTAATGAACTGCTCATCTATTTGTCTAATGTCACTATTTTCCCCAACTCGGCTGTACGGTACCTGGACTGTCTAGGAAAACCCATTACCTCTATTAGCTTGCCAATAGCAAATCAGTAGAATTGCTTGTTCCTTAATTGATAGAATACACTCCCCTCCTCCTGATAGATTACCCTGGTCTAACAGCTCCAAGACCGATTCCCCAGTGTCCGACTACCATGCAATCCGGAGCAATCAGTTTATACTTTCAGTAATAAATCCTAACCTATCAATATATAATAGCTCTTCATAATCAACATCCACAGATTCCGTCTGGGTTCAGAAGCAACCACCAGCCATTTTTTAACATGCCTATAATTAGCAGTGGCCAGATGATATTTGTGCATCTGAGCACGATCCTCTTTCCTTGTCCAATAATGATAATACATTTTACATAAATTCAAACTGATTTAATTCCCTTGTCGGGGTATGGAGATATAAATATATTTATGCATGTGTAATGTTCTGTAAATTAAAATAGTTCAGCTGACCTCAGTGCTGCGGTGAGAGAATCCAGCCCAACCTCTCCAAGAGGCTGACTGTGGGCTGGCGCAAAGGAACTGCTCATGCAGATCAGCAAAGATGGCCAACTAGGGGAAGTGATACATATCATTTGTTCAATACCCATTGACCTAAGTGTGCCCTGCAAGCTTGTGAAGAGCTCATCTCCATCTAAGAGCAACCAGTCTTAGACCAAAATGCATAGCCTATTGCTGTTTAACACTAAAAGGGTACTGACATAGCGGACAACCTTTAGGGGAAAGAAAAGCAATTTACTAACGGCCAGAGGAGGGCAGTGGGATGGGCATCACGTGCTAAAGACACATCCCTTCAATGCCTCTTGCTGGAGAGTTTGCCAGCCACAAGGACAAGAGTGTCCCCTTGCTTCTTATAAATTAAATGTCACAAAATAAAGTCGGTGAGAGGAAGGGAAGAAAAAGTGCCCTAAACAAGGTAATAAAACTATAAACTTAACGAGGGCCAGTTTAGCGCTTTGCAGTCTCTCTACTTTATAACATGCCCTTATGAGCCAGCCTGTCAGGATAATGTAATTGAGAACTTGCTATAAAACATATGTTTAATGGAGCCAGGGGCCAAGGAAAACACTGTGTAATTGTAATAAGCAGCCTGGTAAGTAAAATGATATCTTTTAAAGGTTAAAATAGAGTTGCTTTCAAAACTGGGCCAGGCTGCTTCTTCAAATATTGCTTCGCTAATGATTTCTTCACTTCACTTACAAAATGCATCTCTGAGGAGATTTGTTACAAATGTGATCCCTGCCTGGGAAGTAAACTGCTCACCGTACAGAAGGCTTGGGCATTTATTCTCCAGTTTTATATAACTTGGAGAATGATGTTAAAATTGGCAAATGCATCTGAGGCACACCAGGCCATAGAATTTTTTTTTTAATCCACTCATTGTCCAATGCAGTTCAACTTGAAAGAGATACAACAGAGAAAAGATTGATCCTTTGTGGCCTATTCTCTTTCCAGAAGGTAAAAGCAATTCCCATCAACAGAGCCCAGTGCTCCGTGGGGTCATCTCTATTCTGCTCTAGGGAATGCATTGCTGATCAGGGCATGAATATTTTTTAAAATAAGAAAGAAAAGAGGAAAATGAAAACTGATTCTGGGAGCTGGAAGACCCCACCTGTTAAAGGCCCATCCCTGATCCAAACCTACAACTTTGCTGACCAGGATCTCAAAGAGCCTCCTTTGGGGAACTGAGAGATGAGATTTCTCAATAGTGACCTTTGAGATTGATGCTTCTTAGGCTTTTGAGGTTGGCATTTTCAAATTACACTCAAATCCACTCATCCCACACAGTTCCACTGGATGTTGTTTATTGTGCGAGGGAGTAAGGGGCTGGGGAACTTCATAACTGGCTCCTGCTAAGAAGACCCAAGGAGACAGCACACTCCTGCCAGTGAAGCTAGTGACTGACTCTCCAGGAGACTCTGGGTACTGGAGATTCTGGAACTGAGTTAAAGCAACTGTATAAATGGTACCACAGAAGTGGTTAACCTAGCAAATCTCTAAGTCACTTCCAGCTTTAATGAACTTGGATTTAGTTTAAAAACAGAATTATATGGCAGAGAGGTTGCTAAATGACCCTCAATATCTGTCTTCCCTCTTCTACAGTAGTAAAATTCGTAGGTTTTAGCTCACATAGTTGCTCAGAATAAAGACTACACTCCTTGACCTTCTTTACAGATAATTGTGGAAATAGGACTAAGTTGTGGCTGAAGAGACATAAGCAGATGTGTCATATGTCAACCTCAAGACAATTTGCATATGTTCTTTCCAATTTCATCCATACTGCCGAGAAGACTGATGCAATGGCTGGAGCTCTTGCTGCTATTTTGGACCATAAGGCTGAAGGTTACACTTAGGGATAGTAGACCAGAGAGCTGAAATGGTACTGTACTCTGAGTTTTTCACCTAGCCAAATCCCCGTATCAGCCCTGGAATTGCCTACTTCCACACTTCCATGCACAAGAGAAATAAGCTACTGCATTTCAGTCATTTAAGTCACTGTTGTTTGGGGCTCTCTTACTTATAGATGGTCTATGCCTTGCATGCAACATGTAATTAATTAACTAAATTATTCTTTCCAGAAATACTGACAATATGTATGTATAATAGTCATTCAATCGCATGGTATTTTGAAAACATAAAACCACTATGTCATTTTCTTACTTAAAATCCTCCAACAGTTCCTATGACATATAGAGTAAAATTCAAGCATCTCCCCTGCCCCGTGAGGCCTATGAAATCATGTCTGATCGCCTCTTGTACCTTTCTCCATCAGAGTCCAGTGTTGCCCCAACCACATATGTCTTCTTTCTAGAAACTGTCAAGCTCATTCTAGCCTTGGGGATTTTATAGTTACTATTTGCTCTTCCTGAAACACCCTTAGCCAGCTCATTGCACGGCTGATTTGCTCTATAATCATTCAGGTTTCCATCCAAATGTCACCGCTCAGAGAAATCCTCCTTAACCAACCTCTCTAAAATGACTTTACACACACACACATACACACTCACAGCATACAAAGTAATCCCCGACTCATGGCACTGTAAAATACACTGAGAGGTTCTTTAAAGTGCTGAGATGCTCTTTTTTTATTGAACCTCTTCTCCAGGTTGAGTATAAAACCCATGAAAACAAAGACAAAACTGCACTGTATCCAAGAGCCTAGAACAATATCTGGCACTTAGCAATCGCTAGGTAAATACCGATTAAATAAATGAGTGATCCATAGCTCTGTGCTTGGAATGGCAGAGGGATGAGTGGGTAAAAATTAAGTTATACATATAGTTTGGTCCAAACAAGAGTGCAGATATGATAACAGAGGCTCACAAAACCTTGGACACAGATTGCTTTGGAAATCAGAGCATTTACTATATGCCAGCACTGTTCTAGGCAATGTACCTATATTTACCCAATCTTCACAATGACATTATGAGTCACACTATTGTTATTTTCATTTTACAAATAAGGACACTAAGGTCAGAGAGGCTAAATAGTTTACCCAAGGTCACAGAACTGATAAGAGGCAGAGTTAGAATAAAACCCCAAGAAGTCTGGGGCTTGAGCCTGTGTTCCTGAACCTCCCCAGATGGTCTTATTGGAGAGTGGTTTTGTTCAAAAATTATAAACAGAACACAAAAGGTAAATAGACAATTCCAGTTCCTTCTCATTCTCCACTCCCAACCATCAGTACCCTTCTCTGCTTTAAATATGAGCCAAACCTGGCAAAAAATCACAAAATTGGGATGTCAGTTTGGAGATGGCTACATAGGAAAATGAAAGGATGTGTAACCAGACTTAAGGGAGGGACAAATGAAGGGTAAAAAGTGAATGAAGGGAAAGCAGGAGTCCAGAGGCAGATCAAACTGGGCCAAGAGAAATGAAATCGAAAGCAAGGGGGCAACCAAAGAGAGTAACAGGTAGGACTTCCAAAAGCTTTCTCTAACAGCCTGAGAGCTAATGATCAAAAGACATCAGCTTACTCTGAGGACGGGCTCTGTGCTCAGAGGCCAGCAACCCCTTTGGCATCCTGGCCAGGTTGTACGCTCTTGCTCGGCTTACTGTGGCCATCAGCTTAGCGGACCCGCTATCTTCCATCTCTCAGTAATAAGATTCTTTCTCTTTATAAAGACAGCAACTGCTTAGCCTCACAATATGTGTGCAACATTGAACCACTGTTTATTAAATATTTACTCTGCTGTGTTGACACGGAAGATACAAAGATGAGAAGATACAATCCTCACCCTACAAGATCTTACAATCTCCCATGAAGAACAGACCTGCATGTTCATAATACAACAAGGCATTATCTTCTATTAATTCAACAAACATTTATTGATCATCGATTATCTGCCAGGTATTAGGTGTAGAGCAGAAAACAGACTTGCAAAATCACAGGAATACCGGAGTCAAGCAGGAGTGCATTCACCTGCCCAAAGGAACTAGGTATATTAATTTAAGGAGTTGGGTTCTAAGGATGAGGAGGAGGCTGGAGCAACCTGGAGAGGCTTAGTCTTGTAAAGAGGTCAGACACTCCTAAGCTCCATTTAAGTTTTCTGTCCAGGAATGTAGATCCAGTGTTGCCAGATCTGATTTTGCAGAAGTATCCAAAACTCAGAATTTCTCTGTGAAATCTTCCAATTTGTAAATGTTGCAGCTAACTCAAAATATTTTTAACAACTTACAACCCAACAAAGCAACTCAGCTATCATGTTGTAATCTTCTGAAAACATCCATAGCACAGAATCTTGTTAGGCATGGCTGACCATGTCACACATTGCAACTTCACCTGACCCCAGTCACCTCTCCTGTTATTCTTCACTCTCTGGCCCCTCACCTTCCATAGACCCTTCTCAATGGCTTTTCCCCAGTTCAGTGCTCTCCTTCTCCCAACAACCTCTTTGCTCCACCCTTTCATTCTCCATCCTTCATTCTTAGCCAAACTGTCTCTGTTTCCTTCCAAAGAACATGGTGCAAAAGCCTTAACCACAGCCCTCATAAATCTTTCCTACATTTCGTCATCCCAGTCTTTTCCATTACTGTTTTCTCACTCAGAAGAGGGGAGTAAAAAACTAATTTTTCAGAATTCAACCCATCTGGTTAGGAAGAAATGAAAGCATGTAATCCACAGATCTGTACTTAATAGGATAGGGCTCATGGCTCTTTGCATGTGTTCATCTCTCTCCATTAGCAACTTTATTGCCCCATGAAGCCAGGTCTATTCTTCTGGTAGAAATAGAGATTTTGAATTTTTACCTGTTTTCTTCCATAGATTTGATGCTGATTCCTTTGAAGTTGGGAGACCCTGAACCAGACTTCTTTCTAGGACTGCAATGCATCACAAGATAAAAGGTCAGTGTTCATTGTAAGCAATAGTAAAATACATATTTTAAATTATATATATGCATGGTTTAATCCCTAAGTCGTGTCCAACTCTTTTGCGACGCCATGGACTGTAGGCTGCCAGGATCCTCCGTCTACAGGATTTCCCAGGCAAGAATACTGGAGTGGGTTGCCATTTCCATCTCCAGGGGATCTTTCTGACCCAGGAATCAAACCTGTGTCTCTTTGCATTGCAGGTAGATTCTTTACCACTGAGCCACCAGGGAAGCCCTGCATGCACGTGCTTGCTCATGTACGTGTGTGTGTGTGTGTGTGTGTGTGTGTGGAGAGAGAGAAAGAAAAAAAAAAAACCTTATAAGTGAAAATTCTAAAAAGATCTGCTGGAAAAAAATAACTTCCATAGGTTTCTTATCAAAAACTCAAAAGGTGTTTTTATTTTTCAAAAAACTTAAGCCTTTGTTGCAAAGATATGAAACATCATAAAAACGATTGCAGGTGACTAGCTAGTCTTTTGTTATATCTCTAAACATAAGACAAACAATAATGTGGGTTTTTTCTCTTAAGAAAAAAAAAAGGAGCTCAATATTAGTCACAGTAAACCTCAACATATGGGAATAGGTGCAGGGTGGGGAGTGGGGAAGGGAAGTCCACTCTTCACAGTTTTTTGAACCTTTAAAACTGAAAAAAATATGTATCACTGCTTTCTGTATATGCACATAATGTAAAATTTCATCAACCACAATATTTTAAAAGACAGAAATCATGAGATATATCATATCTAAATGGAAATATCATCTAAGGAAGGCACCATTTATCAACATCACTTTGAAATGCAGTGGAGGATGTGATGGCATTATGTAGATCTCAAATATCTACGGGTGAATGAAATTGGGTAACCTTAGCAACCCCAGGTACATCCATGCAGCTATAAATCAAATGTCAGCTCTCTGAGCTATGCACAAAATAAAGAAATAATTCTTTGAAATATTCATAATGCTATGCAGTGTATTATTTTGTAAGCCTGTCCCCATTATGCAGTTTTGAATCTAACTAAAAAAAAAAAAAAGACACAACATTTGCATAATATGCTACCCCCACCTCCCCTCCCACCCACCTACCAACTGACATCCACAGGAGCTTCTAGAAACAAGCAGACTTGTACTATATACTAATGGCCACAGCAGAACTCTGGTTCTGTGTGTGAGAAGGAAAGGGAATTTTATACACAGGCAGCTAGTCTGACAGCAACCCAAATGGTTTCATATTGATTATTCCATTAAAAAAATAACAACTAAATAAGATATGAGAATTTTGGTAAAAGTGTCATGATATAGGTACGTTTTTGTATGTGTGAAAGTAATGTATTCAATATTTCACCCTCTGAAACTGGAAGAGATTTGCTTTAAGAATAAATTCTTGCTGGCAAGAAAAAAATACTCATCTTCTAATCGGGGATAACTTGTCAATACAGAATTGGAACAGGCAGCCCAAACCAAAGTCTTTTATTTCATTTACATTTAAGATTTTTCTTTGATAATTTAGTTTGTTTGGAGAAACGGTATGTTTTTTGTATAAATACACTTGCTAGTACCTCATATTTTAAATTCTGTCTCTGCCTGTTCCTGGAACTGACACTGCAGTGCCTGATATCATAATACCTGTGATGGATTCTAAGGTCCATCAAATGATAATAGCTGTGACATAGGACTCAGTACAATTCTAAATCACGCACATGTAAATATGCTGATGCTACATAAAGAAGACTGAAATACTCAGGTTGACTAATTGTTTTGCTGTAAAACTTTTATAAGCACATTCAGCTTAAAATATCCAATAGGGCTAACCAAGTGAGTCATCTTGATACATTTAAGTGGCTGCTCTAGGAAATAACAGGGCTGTTCATATACAATTAGATAAGTGTCATTTTACAAATGAGTTCTCTTCACTTTAAATGCTTCAGAAGAGGCACCACAAGGACAAGGGGTTTAAACCAAGAATTAAACAAGCCATTCTAAGGGAAATCATCTTGTTTACCTTCAACCTATTTTTTGACAAGTTACTGTCCTCTTCAAGCTGTATTAATTGTTCTGGACCTATAGCACATGCTTCAATGAAAATAAATTACTTTATTTCTATTACACCACTAATGGCTGTGTGACTTAATTTCATTAGCCCGAACCTGTTGAGAGTATTCAGATTTCCATTGCAGGACGCACTTAAAATGAAAAGATTCTTTCGATTCTCAATTAACGGAATCGTTCTCTTTCAACTGAAATGAATGTTATTGAAACCAATTAGCATAGACTGGAAAATCTCTCGCTAATGAGGGGAGTGTGGGTGAGTAAACAGCAATGAAAAGATAGAATTAGAGGAGAGCCTCTTCTCGTTGGCCTGAATAATTACATGCTTAGTTGCCTAATTGTCTGGTGAAAAGCGCCGCGGTGATAGTAACAGATTGCCATGTTCATTAGGCAGCAAAAGGCCACCTGCTGCTAAGCTTCATTTTCCTGCAGTCGATATACACGTGTTTATCCCTGGGGATTGATATTTGGACACAACACTAGCTGGGAAAAGCAAATGAGCTTGCCAATATGCTGCAATATTGTTCCTTTATGCCAAGATACAGAAGCTTAATATGTCAAATAGAATGAATAAAAACCAACAGTGATAACGAAGTTTATGAGGAAACTGACCTTAGAATGGGCCCAGTGTAGGACTCTAAACTGTGTCGAGTTCAACCTTTCAATACAGATGTTCCTTTCTGGCCTGAGCGGCTCCAAATTATATAGTACAAAAGATAAATTACAACGGTTAGGGCCTCAGCAATATTTTAGACAATGGTGTAATGAAAGCATGCAATGTAACTGTTAAAATTGAAAACAAATGTTAAGTCCTAAAAGCAAAAGAAGTGTGCAAGAGGAAGGGCATTGTTCTATTGCCTCTCTGTAGACAGAAGATCAAAGAAGGGCCCCTTCATTCACCATCTACACTTCGTTCACATCCCTTCATTTCTTCAGACTATTCCTTCACAGTTGTTTTCACATGTCCTCTAGCCTGTCAACATTTTACCGTACACACCATCAACTTTCCCTCTACCATCACACCAGCTCTGATTGCCTATGATTCTGAGCATCAAGAAAAGCACAGACTTTAACATCAAACTCCTTTTGTAGGCATTCTCGTTTCATCCTTGGAAATGTTGAAAGGAGTTTCAATATCCTAAATGATCCTCTTGATAAAATGGACATTTTCTTAAAAATCAGTTCTGGGAAATTGATAAGAAGCCTGTCTAAGTTCACATAGCAGTGCTCCCTGTCAGATGGAGATGATTAATTGAGCTATCAGGCTCCTAGATGGTCTGGAGTCCAGAAATATGGATGCTCAGACCTTGAACTGGAGGGGATCTTATAGATGTGTTTACCTTCACATGCTTTCAAAATCTATTTACATTCCTTGCCAGCATTCAAAAATCAGGAGATTTGACATAAACAGCTATATATCTGGCTTCTCTTTAAAATGTGAGGACCTGGAAAGCTGACAACAATCAACAGGATAATACTCGTCATGAGCGTTCAGTTTGCCACAGTCTCCACCACTCCCTATATATCCCAAATATGGAGGCAGAGCACCAGCTGCCATTTGTTATTTTTCTGACAGTATTGTTTCTAATAAAAATTCAACAAGTTCCTAATACCCATCTTTTTCAAATGTGAGGAAAATAGATCAAGAAGGCCACAAATCTTTTAAGAAATAGTCTTCTTCTTATAGCTGGCCTGCTTCAATCATGCTGTTACCCATCTTGCTTAAAGACAAGTCAGAATTTATTTTATGATTATAAATGTGCTCCTACCCCTTATTTTCCAAAAGAAGAGAAAAGAAGAAGAAGAAGAAGAAATTGAGGCTCTAAGGGGAAGGGAAGTTTTCAAGATTCAGTCAGTAACAGAGTTGGACTCTGTTACTGAATTCATGGCCTCCAACAAGATCTTCTCCCTATACTGGGGTACCCCTGTCATGGAAAAATGAAGAATAATTTCTGAGCATTAAAAGGCATGGATACTATCCCTAGAAGAGAGAACAATCTGAAAGAGAATATATATCTGAACCACTGTGCTGTACACCTAAAACTAACAAGACATTGTAATTAAACTATACTTCAATTAAAAATCAGAGAAGGCAATAGCACCCCACTCCAGTACTCTTGCCCGAAAAATCCCATGGACAGAGGAGCCTGTTAGGCTGCAGTCCATGGGGTCACTAAAAGTTGGACACGACTGAGCGACTTCACTTTCACTTTTCACTTTCATGCATTGGAGAAGGAAATGGCAACCCACTCCAGTGTTCTTGCCTGGAGAATCCCAGGGATGGGGGAGCCTTGTGGGCTGCCGTCTATGGGGTCACAGAGTCGGACATGACTGAAGCGACTTAGCAGCCGCAATTAAAAATATATTTTTAAAAAAATCATATATCCTATCCTCAAGAAGTATGTCACGATGCACGCATTGAAACATAATAAGAACACAAGACAATCCAAGATACACATACATGATTGCTTGATAGATTGCTGTAATGAGATGCACAGTACAGGCATCGCAGGAGGTGTGGAAACAGGCCAAGTGGAGAGGTGGGACGCAAGGAACTCCATGTGAAGTGGGGGCTCCAAATTTCCCCTTTCATTGTGAGAATGAAGGAAAATTAAAACTTTGATATTGATTCAAGCACCAACCATCTCAGAAGCAAAAGTCTCTCAGTGGTCACTTGGGGGGAACCAACCACACCATCCAGCTCAGGAAAAGATACAGAGGAGAGCTGAGTTTAAGGAAACATTCTTGTGGTAACACCACCACTGCCCAGATCCTGGATGAAGCCCAGTTACTGCATGGAAGGACACAGAAACTCAAGTGGAGACAAAAGTCCATGCTCAATCATCCCCAGGATCCCAAATTTAAAAATCGCTTTGGATCCATCAATCAAGACTTGCTTTGCAACTCCAAATGCTGATGTACCTGAGCCTCTGTTGGTGACAGCAAACTAAGGTCATGGACTAGAAGCAAAAGCTGCATTTTGGTGCAGCAGAGATGCCCAACTTCAGTGTGTCACCTCACGTTGTCCCCAGTTATGTTCACTGGGTGTTGAAAATTTTCAAAACAACTTTTTCCTTCCAAAAACTATTTAAATACACATTATTTATATTGGTTCCAGAGTTCTTATTTATACCTGGATTTGTGTTTTTCTTTTTTTAGAACAAAAATAAATCATACTATATAAATTTTAAAGGAGCTTTATGCCATAATTTTGTTATTTATTCTAAAGTATTACATGTGTTTTTAAATTAATAAATGCATATAAACAAAAGAAAATCATTTTAAAATCACTTATCAACATGATCATCTAGAAATAAACACTATGAAGATTTTGATGTGCAATGTTTCAGAATTTTCATGTGTGTGTGTGTGTGTATTCATATATAGATTTTATTTTCTTCCTTTTTAATTTTTCAATTTTCTGAATATGATAGTAGTACAACTATTTTTGAGTAATAGAAATTTTGGAAAGTGGAAAAAGTATTTTTAAGTCACCTATAATCTTACTACCTTACTATAAACGTTTTTCGTATTTTAAAGTATTACTTCCAACTTACTAAGTCTTACAATTATAATTTTTAAAGTTTTTATTTTAAAATCTGAAAGCACAAAAAAGTAAAAGTTTATCACTAGCGTAATCCCACCCCCAGCAGTAACCTCTATTAAAAATTAGTTGATTACCCTTCCCAACTACTTCCTGAGTTTATATAAAGTTTTTTTACCAAAAAAGTGGGATCATACTTTTTATACTGTGTTTTC
Organism: Bos taurus; assembly: GCF_002263795.3. Classification (NCBI taxonomy): domain Eukaryota; kingdom Metazoa; phylum Chordata; class Mammalia; order Artiodactyla; family Bovidae; genus Bos; species Bos taurus. The sequence goes on along the minus strand of NC_037328.1, from coordinate 109,641,560 downwards.
CTTTGCTTTTAGGGATGGATGTGAACCTCAATAATAGATAGTGACTCCCTATTCAATAAATGTATAGCCATATTAGCATTCTTAAATGTCTACAGAGTATTCTGTCGTAGAACTATGCCAGTCCCCTCTTGCCAAGCATTTAAACTGTTTTCAATTTTTCACTCACTTTAAAATTGCAATATAAACATCTTTTACAAATGTGTACACATATCCAATCATTTTCTTTAAGGCGTAGTTTTTAAATAGCTCTGCCATGCTGAAAGATAAGTCCTCCTATAATCTGTGTCTGGCAATGCCTTTTTCCCCACACCCTGGCTATACTGGACATTTTCAGTTCTACGATTGAACATGCGTATTTTTGTTTTTAATTTGTTTTTCTTTGATTACAAGTAGCACTGAACATTTTAAAGTTGTTTCTTGGCCCTTTGTAATGCTTTACTGAATTACCTGCCCAAGTCTCTAGCACATGCTTCCATGAGAAAGATACTAATTTTGTTATAAAGAGCTCCTTGTCTTCACCTTTTGTCATATGAAGCAACTTTTCTCAGTTGATTATTTGTGCTTTACCTTGGTCTGTGCTCTATTTTGCCATTCCACAGTTTCAAATGTACAGATATCCGCCTCTCCCTTTATGATTTCTGTCTTCACTCATGCTTTGAAAGTTCTTCCCTACCCTGAGATATCATTGTATTCATCCATGATTTCTTCTAAATGTTTTTATCATTTTACCTTTTATTGTTAAATCTTTACCCCACATAGGACTTATTTTGTATAAATTACAAGCTAAGAATATAACTTTATTTTTTCTAAATAGTAAGTCAGTTTTCCTGGCGCAATTTATTTAATGGTATACCCGTTTTCCACTGACTAGCAATTACTGTCAATTTTTACATATTATTACATATACTCAATCTATTGTCTGTCTACTATTGTGCCAACACTATTCAGCTCAAATTTACTGAGTCATTATAATTCATAATGATTCCTGATTAAGTACCTTGGTCCCTATCGTTATGATTCTTTTCTAAACATTTTCCTGGCTATTTGGGGATGTTTGCTTTTCCAGGAAATAGTCAGAAAAAAATTTCAATATCCTGTCTGAAGCACAATGCCCCATTTAGGTTTTGACATAAATTATATTAAATGTATGGATTAGTGTGAGAATACAAATGTATTTGTAAAATAAAAATACACCACAGCAAAACTCTTAGGGGTAACCAAAACATTAAAGGAAAAAATAAAGGAACAGTACATTTTATCACAGATTTCAATAGTTGGGAGGAATTTTCTTATTAGTTTAGGTGAGGATCTGCACTTTATAGGTGAGAAAACTTAAGGTATTGTTATGATGTTCTTGGTCAGATAAGGAGACTGATCCAGAATAAGACAGCCTTGCAACTGTCAGAATAACTAACTTAAAGAACAATCACCATATGGCAGGCACTGAGTATTTTACACACATTATCCCATTTTTTCCTTTTGTTTAAGTAGACAAAGACTTGGGTTCTCTTTACCTTCGTAATTGGTAGAAGCAATTTAAGGGACAACAGAGAGGTACCAACTTTATTGAAGGGTCTTGCCAGAAACCAACAGCAGTTTAGGCCTCTTCAGAATTTCAAAACAAACTTTTAGAGAAGATGCATTCTCTACCTCTGATGGCTTAAAATTATGTAAACAGAATTTATGTGCTCAGTGACCCCACTTCATTGATTTGACAGGGGTAATTCCTGTGTAAGAATGAGCTATTTCTCTAATGTATTGAGTATATGCTTCCATGACAGTGTTTTCCTCCTCCATTCCTTTAATTAAATGGACAATGAATTGAAATGCAAAAGAATTTCTCTCCAATAGATGATCCATCCTCAACTCTATGTATGTCTTTTTTTCAAAAACAAAAATATTAGCAACAATGAAAGAGCAAGCTAATAACATCCATCCTAAAACTCCCCTAAAATTGTGCCTGGGTGAGATGGGAGGAGGGGAAAGAAGCCTGCAGAAAGAGACCCAGCCAGACCCTTCCCATAGTGTTCATCTCAACACTTCGGAATGCATTTCAGGGTCACAGAAATCTCCCTATCTCGAGGACTCACTGAGCAGTGCTCACATCACCTGCACCTACCAAGGACAAATCCTCTCTTATCAGAGAGGGGACATTTCTGTTGTCTGAGCTGGTAACTTAAGGCTTGATGGAGGTACATGGAGGTGAAGGAGAAAGAAGACACTGAGCCACCACATCAGTCTAATGGGCCTTGGAAATCAATGATGTGGCAGGGTCACAGCCAGGTCACCCTCACATTCAACTCCCCGGGCAAGTCCTGCCTTGACTCAGAGCTTAGCCCTGTGTTTAATTGATGGGAGGCCATACAGGGTAGAGGCTGTTCATGGGGACCTTGGGAGTCAGCCAGGCCAGTTTGAGTCCTGGCTGCCCTGACTTACCTTCCCCAACCTTCCATTTATTCATTGGTACAATGAAGATATAGATAATAACTCTACCTCTTAGGGCTATTATAAGATACAGAAAACAACATGTAATCAAAGTGCCTGGCACATAGTAAGTATTCAGTAAATAGTAGCTATTATTGTGTTTCTCTGTAAGAAGTGAGGCTTGTTTTTAATCATTTCACATAAAGAGTAAATCTCTATTGCTTTTAATTCTATTTCTTAAGGAATTATAGAATCTCAGAATTGAAAGGAATTTAAGAACTATTTAATCTTTCTTTTAAACTGTGCCTTTGAAACTTTAAGATAGAGATATATTTTTTCTAGGTAACAAGCAAACAGACCTGAAGCAGGCAACCCAAGAGAACCCTCACTCGGTGTAAAAACCCTATATCAACTCTAAAGATTTTAACAAACTTGTCAAGCTCAATGCTACTTAACTTTTGGTGCATTTCTTAATCTTCATATTACTGCCTACAGCATAGAAACCCTAACATATAATACTATAAAGAAGGAAGCCTGCTCTCAGAATACACAAATGTATGTTCCACAGTGGCTTCAGGAAAAGGAAAAAAAGAAAGGGAAGACCTCTTACCAGGCCCAACCAGTGGCTTAACCAATTCTGTAAAGGTACATGTGAGTGAAGGCACCCAGGAAGAGCTATAGACCATGTAATTTGCAGGGCATAGTGTGAAATAAACATGTGGGACATTTATTCAAAAATTATTAAGAATTTCAAGATCACAATGGAGCACTACACTTTCAAGAGTAGGGGCCCCTGAAGCTGGTCCTAGCTGCATCCAACCTGTCTGCACCCTCACACAGTCCTGGGAGTCAGAGTGGGCCCACTGTCAAGGTCTCCACCACCACTCGGAAGATTATTGCCCAGCTGGAATACATCTTCCTATTTGTCAACTGCTAAGGAACCAATAATAAACTAGAAACACTGGCTTTGGCCAAATCAAAACTGGCTTAGTTCAGAATTGTATCAAATTAAAATTAACTGCAATTGATTAGGTCTCATCCTAATTTCCGGAGAAGGCAATGGCACCGCACTCCAGTACTCTTGCCTGAAAAATCCCATGGACAGAGGAGTCTGGTAGGCTGCAGTCCATGGGGTCGCTAAGAGTTGGACACAACTGAGCGACTTCACTTTCTCTTTTCACTTTCATGCACTGGAGAAGAAAATGGCAACCCACTCCAGTGTTCTTGCCTGGAGAATCCCAGGGATGGGGGAGCCTGGTGGGCTGCCGTCTATGGGGTCGCACATTGTCGGACACAACTGAAGTCACTTAGCAGCACCCTAATTTCTACCTAGAAGCTAATTCTGATGCTTCCAGCCCCAGAATAAATTGATATATAGGTAAAGCAAATGCCATTTTACTTATTTGGGGCAACACTTTAGTACTGATGCACAGCAAAATTTCTGAAGGAATTTTATGGCTTTAGCTAAACTGAATATCCAAAGTACCTTATAACTCTTAAACTAGGTCCAAGTGGTTTAAGGCCCAATTAGTAAATTGACTACCTTAATTACCAAGTTCAGTTTTATTACCATTGGTGAGTAGGTGATTAGGTGGTTTACTACTTTCCAAATAGTCTGATCTGATTTCTGAGAGATATAACTACTAATGTTTGCTTTGGGAATACATATGCTAAACACAGTTCAGTGAAATTCATCAGTTCACATTCAGGAAAACATTGAAAAATACAATGCAAGTAAATTGAATTTAAAACTTAATTAAAATTATTCTGGGTAATGAAAACAAGTAATATATACAAATGAGAAAGACATGCATTCTATTAAGTCTAAACTTATTCAAGGTCAGATATTTTTACTTGATTTTGTTTGGAGAACTTTCACTTTGGATATGAATGACCACTCTGAAAATGGAGAAATTCTACTAATTTAAGGAGTAGTAAATTATATGAATTATTCTAAGAATAATGAAAGTAAAAAAAAAAAAACAGTAGGGTCAAGATAAATCCAATCATACCTTCTATATGACAAGTCATGACTAATAATGCACCATTTGCTTAACTCCTAATCCCTTCACATGAGGAAATATTGATATTTGACCTGCCTCTTGAGAAACCTATATGCAGGTCAGGAAGAAACAGTTAGAACTGGACATGGAACAACAGACTGGTTCCAAATAGGAAAAGGAGTACATCAAGGCTGTGTATTGTCACCCTGCTTATTTAACTTCTATGCAGAGCACGTCATGAGAAACACTGGGCTGGAAGAAGCACAAGCTGGAATCAAGATTGCCGGGAGAAGTATCAATAACCTGAGATATGCAGATGACACCACCCTTATGGCAGAAAGTGAAGAGGAACTAAAAAGCCTCTTGATGAAAGTGAAAGAGGAGAGGGAAAAAGTTGGCTTAAAGCTCAACATTCAGAAAACTAAGATCGTGGCATCTGGTCCCATCACTTCATGGCAGATAGATGGGGGAAGAGTGGAAACAGTGTCAGACTTTTTTTGGGGGGGGCTCCAAAATCACTGCAGATGGTGATTGCAGCCGTGAAATTAAAAGACGCTTACTCCTTGGAAGGAAAGTTATGACCAACCTAGATAGCATATTCAAAAGCAGAGACATTACTTTGCCAACAAAGGTCCATCTAGTCAAGGCTATGGTTTTTCCAGTGGTTATGTATGGATGTGAGAGTTGGACTGTGAAGAAAGCTAAGCACCAAAGAATTGATGCTTTTGAACTGTGGTGTTGGAGAAGACTCTTGAGAGTCCCTTGGACTGCAAGGAGATCCAACCAGTCCATCCTAAAGGAGATCAGTCCTGGGTGTTCATTGGAAGGACTGATGCTGAGGCTGAAACTCCAATACTTTGGTCACCTCCTGCGAAGAGTTGACTCATTGGAAATGACCCTGACGCTGGGAGGGATTGGGGGCAGGAGGAGAAGGGGATGACAGAGGATGAGATGGCTGGATGGCATCACTGACTCGATGGACGTGAGTTTGGGTGAACTCTGGGAGTTGGTGATGGACAGGGAGGCCTGGCGTGCTGTGATTCATGGGGTCTCAAAGAGTCAGACATGACTGAGCGACTGAACTGACTGACTTACCAATGCTACCCAATGCATTTAATAGCAACCTCAAAGAATTTTCTCTCTCTGGCTTTAGTTCCAGAAAGTCTAGACTTTAAGTGGTAGAATCTACAACCTGTTTCATCCTAAGACAAAAGCACCTGGTCTCTCTTTTCTGAAGGCTCTGAAATCTAAACTGAATCCTTGCATTTTGAGAGGGAATGTTAAAAAAACATATTGATTTTGGCAAGTTACAGAAACTTTCAAGATTGAGTCCAAACCTGAAAACACACCAATTGGACAAACACTAAAGGTATTAAATTAAATAAATTAATTAAAAGCCCATCTAGAGTGAACTGGGCTTAACTTGAACTGGTGTGTGATAGGAAGGGAATTTGTCTTATCAGCTCTGAGAGAACTATTAACAAAAATGAAACATGCATTGAGCCCTACTCTAGGTCAGATCTATGCTACGCACTTTTCGGATAGATACATTTGCACATTTAATGCTTACCACCCGCCTGAGAGGTAGATTAGAGGTAGCTCATATGACTAAGGGTTAGAAGGACTAAACGGTTTGTGCAAGAACATAGTAAGCAATCAAGCTGGGATTGGCGCCAGTCTTCTGTCCCGAGAGACTGTGTTCTTTTGATGACACCACAGAGGAAATCTCTGAGATGCTTTTGCCTTTTGGTGTATTAGAACATCTCATCCCACTTCTAAGTTTTTGAAGTACAACCTCTCCTAATGTGTGTGTCTGATACTGGGAACATAAAAATTTCAGATTACCAATAATGAGATCTGTTCAGATAAGAAAAACTTTCAACCCAATATTCTCCTACTATATTGAGCAAGTAATTGTCAAAGATCGAGTGGGAAAAAAAATGAAATGTTTATTAACAGTTCCCTTCTACTTGGCAGTTATCTGATGAATGGCCAATAGGAATTTATAATAAAGCAAACTGAAGAAAATTCCTCCTAACCAAAAAAAGATTACAGACTTCTAATTTGAAAGTCCAGTTTTATAGTTTCTGCAACAAACTATAAAAGCAGACGTAATATTTGTTAAAAGTCAAGCATTTAAGATCAGTATGTGAAAAGAAATTACATTCTGATTTTCCATAAAAAGAGAGAGTGTTATCTTTTTAAATAGATACCTAATCATTTGGTCAATAACCTCAGATATGCAGATGACACCAAGCTTATGGCAGAAAGTGAAGAGGAACTAAAAAGCCTCTTGATGAAAGTGAAAGAGGAGAGTGAAAAAGTTGGCTTAAAGCTTAACATTCAGAAAACTAAGATCATGGCATCTGGTCCCATCACTTCATGGCAGATAGATGGGGGAACAGTGGAAACAGGGTCAGGCTTTATCTTCTGGGGCTCCAAAATCACTGTAGATGTTGATTGCAGCCATGAAATTAAAAGATGCTTACTCCTTGGAAGGAAAGTTATGACCAACCTAGATAGCATATTCAAAAGCAGAGACATTACTTTGCCAACAAAGGTCCATCTAGTCAAGGCTCTGGTTTTTCCAGTGGTCATATATGGATGTGAGAGTTGGACTGTGAAGAAAGCTGCGCGCCAAAGAATTGATCCTTTTGAACTGTGGTGTTGGAGAAGACTCTTGAGAGTCCCTTGGACTGCAAGGAGATCCAACCAGTCCATCCTAAAGGAGATCAGTCCTGGGTGTTCATTGGAAGGACTGATGCTGAGGCTGAAACTCCAATACTTTGGCCACCTCCTGTGAAGAGCTGACTCATTGGAAAAGACCCTGATGCTGGGAGGCATTGGGAGCAGGAGGAGAAGGGGACGACAGAGGATGAGATGGCTGGATGGCATCACCGACTCAATGGACATGAGTTTGGGTAAACTCCAGGAGTTGGTGATGGACAGGGAGGCCTGGTACTGCGATTCGCGGGGTCACAAAGAGTTGGACACCACTGAGTGACTGAACTGAACTAAATTGAATCATTTGGTCAAAAGACAGTCCAAAATCAACGTCAAAGCAAGTACCTACCTGTGCCTACATTCCCACACAAGTACGCTCAGCCAATAAGAGTAAGAGAGAAAATAATCACCATGTAACAAACTACCATCTGTCCTCACATTCTTGTATGTTAAACATTTTCCTTTAAGAACTCTACCTGTGAGCTCCCCGGATGCCGGCCGGGAGCAGGGCTCGGCGGCGAGGGTGACTGGGCGGCGGCGCGGGGCCGGGCCCTGAAAAAAAATTAAAAAAAAAAAAAAAAAAGAACTCTACCTGTGAGAAAAGGGCATCTGCATTTCCTTTTCCCTGTTCCACCATCTGCATGTGTGTGTATTTACACACACACATACATACATGTGCATATATACACACATATTATTTCTTCTAAACCATCTTGGAGTAAGTTGTAAATATAATTCCCCTTTACTTCCTAAAATTTCATTGTGCATTTCTCATGAACAAGAATGTTAAATATAACCACAGTACAGTTATATAACCAAAAGTAGGGTCTGGTATCTCCCTGCTAAAAAGTCAATAAAGAGGCCAGAGGGGTGGGGAAGGACATTGATCTAAAGGCTGACCCCCTCCCACTGACAATCAGGGGCCAAGAGCTTTTATAGGCTTAAGGTGGTGGCGGGGGGGGGGGGGGGGGGGGGGGGGGGGGGGGGGGGGGGAGGCGCGGCTACATGCAAAAACAGCACAATCAGCCCTGACAGTCATCTGGAAATTTGTCATTGGTGGTCTGACCAGCATTATCTTGATTGTTTTAAGTACAGTTAATCTTCAGTTCCAGGGTTAGCTTGTTCCCATTTCCTTGAGGCCAATTCTTGGAATCATGGCAGTTTATATCATGGCTATAATCTGGTCATTACGTGGATAACTTCTTACACCTGATGGGGGTTTCAGTCTCTACAAGACAGCTCAAAGGATATGCCTCAGAATATTATCTATAGTCCTTGAGATGGAACTTTAGGTCCTTGACTATGCTTAATGAGTACATTTTTATTATTATTTGATCCCCTTTGACTGTTTTTCTTTGTTTCTTCTCACTTCTCTGATTAAATTTTTTGTTTGGCTAAAATTTCTCCACAGGCAAAAGGCAGGCTGAGGACATGAGGGGCAAGGGCCATAGGGTCCTGCTCCATTTCCTTACCAAAATCAGGAAATTGAATATTAATTCAATACTATTATCTTCATGCCTTATAGCAGTTTCACCAGTTGTCCCAGTAATGTCTTTTGTAGCAATTTCCCCCTTTGGTTCAGGATCCAATCCAGGATCTCACTTTACATTTAATTCTCATAGCTCTTTAGTCTCATATAATCCAAATCAGTTGCTCAACCTTTCTTTGTCTTTCCTGGTCTTGACATTTTTTAAAAGAAAAGGCTGGTTATTTTGTAGCATGCCTCCGACCTTGGATTTGTCTGCTGTATCCTCATGATTATATTAGATTCCGATTATACATTTTTGGCAAGAATACCACAAAAGTGAAACTGTGTCCTTCCCAGGAGATCATATCAGGAGGCTCATGATGTTGATTTGTCCCATTAATGGTAATACTCACTTTGATCACTTGGTAAAAGTGGCATCTGCCAGCTTCTTCACTGTAATGTTACCATTTCCTTTATATAATTAATGAATAATTTAGGGACATACTTTGAAACTGTCCTTTGAAACTTTCAAACCTGTTCCTCATCAAAATTTTAGCTACAACTTTTAGCATCTATTAATGACTCTGATGATTACAAAATGGTGATTTTTTAAAACTTTTTCAGTCCTCATTCTGTCTACACTTGTTAGTTTGATTTCTATTATAAGGAGAGTTTTCTCTTTCCCTTGTTTTTCTGTTTATTATCAGCAGTATGGACTGACGAATTCTTGTTTTATTCATGTGTTATAATCCACCATTATCTTACTTATTTTGATGCTCAAATCCATAATATCATGCTAAAAGCAAATTATTTCTCATATGTCAAGAAACTAAGACAGCTTTTAATGTAAAAGAAATTACTGGGAGAGCAAACAAATTTGGTTTTGATTTCCTGGCTTCCAAAAGGAGCCAGATGTCAACAGAGAAAACTTAGTAGTAATAATAGAATAAAAATTGATTATGCAATTGGATTTTGATAAGAAACTAGCAATGCTTTAAATTATATACAAGTCCCATTACAGCTTGTACCTTCATAAAAACTTCCGTATCTTCTGCATTTCTGTTATTGTGTAGCTTCCTTCTAGTATGACCAAACTCTACTTACAAGAGAGAGCATCTCATTTGGATCATTGCTTCTGGCTGTCTGAAGAAATGCCACATTCAGAGATTGGTGAGTATCTGCTCAGAGCTCTACAAATATCTGGTTGCTCACAAATATAATTTGATTAAATTAATTATTTAATCCTGAGAAATATGAATATCATGGAGTGAATAATACTCATTAAATACAATGCCGGATATGTCTATAATACATCATCACATTAAACTTTGAAGTGAGTAGATGGGGATAGGATGAAATAGGGGAAGTCTTATCATGCTATCTCAGGCAAGATGACTAAGTCTACTAATAGCTCACTTTTTTTCAAACATTTTTTTCTTTTTATGGACACAGCATACTTTAGGTTTTTATTCTTTGTTTCTAAATCACATTTATTTTATGAATTTTCAGCCCTGTGATTTTAGTTCCAAGTTATTGTATACTCTGTTCTTAAACTTAACAGAGAGGTTATTCTTATTTTTATTTCTCAAATTAACCCCAAAATGTTTACCACCATCACTTAACTGTAGCATTTATTGAGCACTTAATATTTGCTAGTCCTTCTGCTCAGCATCTGCATTCATTATTTCACTTAGTTCCTAAAACCACACAAGCAGTGAGTTCAGATAAGGATGCTGAGGTTGTGAGGGGTTGAGGAAACTGTCCAGTGTCCCTCAGCTTAGTGTATATCTTGGGCAAGTAACTGTGACTGAAGTTCCAGCCAGTCTATCTCCAGTGTTGGATAAATGTGCTATATGCCCATGTAAGAAGTGCAGAGGAAGGGCTCTTCCTTTGATTATAGCCCTCTGTGTGATGTTTATAACCCAGGTACACTCCTGAATCACACTAAGGAAAAGACAGTCCCTGGGATGGGGATGCAGGCAAAACAGATGGAATTGCTGAGGCTCTGAACTTCAGGTTTATCTGGGATTCATCTTTCTCCCTCTCTGTCTCTTTCTCTTCTACATGTCCAATTAGTCACCACATCTTAACAATTCTGCCTCCAGACTGTCCCTGAGTTATACTCTCTCCCTCCTATTGCCCCTCCTCTAATTATATCACTCACCACTCTCACCTCCCCACAGGTTTCCCCAACTCCACTCTCCTCCTCCTATTCACTCTTCATTCCTGAAGCAAGGAAGGTTGCCATTTCCTTCTGCATGGGACCTTTCTTACCCATGGATCAAACTCATGTCTCTTGTGTTATAGTCAAATTCTTTACCACTGAGCCATCAGGAAGCCCTGTGTATATAGATAGATCTTAAATATATATATTTGTTACATATATGTAAAGTATTTATATATACTCTTCTATATACCCACATATATGTGTGTCAGTAGATATCTAATAAATATCCATTGATTAAATGAATTGAAGATGTTGACTACAAACAATTAATTATAAAATTTTACAAATGACACTATCATCACGAGATTTAGCATCCACCATTTTTCTCTAATGAGGTATTTATAGACCCACAAGTTTCTCTTCAATTATAAAATATATAGACAGATCAAAAATGTGAAATCAGGGACTTCCCTGGTGGTCCAGGGGCTAAGACTCCATGCTCCAAATGCAGGGGGGCATTGGTCAATTCCTGGTCAGGGAACTAGATCCCACATGCTGCAAGTAAGAGTTTGCATGCCACAACTAAGACCTGGCACAACCAATAAATAAATATAAAATTTTTTAAAAAAATGTGAAATTGAGCCAATGTATTTTTACTATATAAAGAGCTCCTATAAATCAATAAGAAAAATGTTAACTGCACACATACACAAAAAAACAAAGGACAATAACAGACATTTCTCAGAAGAACAAGTATAAATGACTAATAAACATATTAAAATTGTTCAGTTACTAGTAATCACAAATTGCAAATTAAAACAATGATACACATTTTTTAACCTATGAACTTGGCAAAATTTGTCTAAGTTAATACTGATTCCTATTCTTGGTAGGCTTATAAACTGTTACAAGCTTTTGAAAACAAAGTATTTTGGTGACATGTATCAATAGGTTTAAAATTTTCTTACTCTTTGACCCTGTAACTCTATCCCTGGGACTCTTCTGTGAGAAAATAATCAGAAATATAAATAAAAATTTACGTTCAAGAATTCTTATCATAACTGCCAACCAAAAAAGATCAAAAGACTTAAACAGACATTTCTCCAAAGAAGACATACAGATGGCCAAAGGGCACATAAAAATATGCTCATCATCCCTAATTATTCAGAGCTCAGTCGGGCCCAACTCTTTGCAACCCCATGAATCGCAGCACGCCAGGCCTCCCTGTCCATCACCAACTCCCGGAGTTCACTCAAACTCATGTGCATCGAGTCAGTGATGCCATCCAGCCATCTCATCCTCTGTCATCCCCTTCTCCTCCTGCCCCCAATCCCTCCCAACATCAGGGTCATTTCCAATGAGTCAACTCTTCGCAGGAGGTGGCCAAAGTATTGGAGTCTCAGTTTCAGCATCAGCCCTTCCAATGAATACCCAGGACTGATCTCCTTTAGGATGGACTGATTGGATCTCCTTGCAGTCCAAGGGACTCTCAAGAGTCTTCTCCAACACCACAGTTCAAAAGCATCAATTTTTCGGCGCTCAGCTTTCTTTACAGTCCAGCTCTCACATCCATACATGATCACTGAAAAACCATAGCCTTGACTAGATGGACCTTTGTTGGCAAAGTAATGTCTCTGCTTTTGAATATGCTATCTAGGTTTGTCATAACTTTCCTTCTAAGGAGTAAGCGTCTTTTAATTTCATGGCTGCAATCACCATCTGCAGTGATTTTGGAGCCCCCCAAAATAAAGTCTGACACTGTTTCCACTGTTCCCCATCTATCTGCCATGAAGTGATGGGACCAGATGCCATGATCTTAGTTTTCTGAATGTTGAGTTTTAAGCCAACTTTTTCACTCTCCTCTTTCACTTTCATCAAGAGGCTTTTTAGTTCCTCTTCACTTGTTGCCATAAGGATGGTGTCAAATAAAATAAAATTAAATTAAATTAAAAAAGGATGGTGTCATCTGCATATCTGAGGTTATTGATATTTCTCCCAGCAATCTTGATTCCAGCTTGTGCTTCTGCCAGCCCAGTGTTTCTCATGATGTGCTCTGCATAGAAGTTAAATAACCAGGGTGACAATACACAGCCTTGATGTACTCCTTTTCCTATTTGGAAATAGTCTGTTGTTATTTATAATAATAATAATAATGTTATATTATTAATTATTAGAGAAATGCAAATCAAAACCACAATGAGGTGTCATCTCATACCTGTCAGAATGACCATCATTAAAATCTACAAATGACCTTTCCAAGGTGTACCTCAGACCTGGTTTCCCTCCACGACCTATACCCTGAAAGCCTGTTTTTACCTAGGCCCCATCCCCAGGCTGCCCCAGTCATTTCAACTGCTGGCCTGCACAGCTTCCCACAATTGGAAGCAGAGAGCAGGCAGTGCAGCTGTCTCAGCGCAGAGAATCAACCAGTGAGGAAGCCAAGCTGCTCCACAGTGAACAAGACTTCAGTCTCCGCCCTGCACTTACTGTCTGTGCAGAGACTGTGAAAGATCCTGCTCTGAGCCTCAGAGATCAAACCCTGAGCCTTTGGAGTGGGAGCACTGACTCCAAGATCCTAGACTACCAGAGAAATAACCCTTTTCAGTTTTCAGTTCAGTCGCTCAGTCGTGTCCAACTCTTTGCGACCCCATGAACTGCAGCATGCCAGGCCTCCCTGTCCACCACCAACTCCCAGAGTCCACCTAAACTAACCCCAGAAGTGAAAGTGAAAGTGAAAATGAAGTCGCTCAGTCATGTCTGACTCTTTGCAACCCCATGGACTGTAGCCTGCCAGGCTCCTCCGTCCATGGGATTCTCCGGGCAAGAATACTGGAGTGGGTTGCCATTTCCTTCTCCAGGGGATCTTCCCGATGCAGGGACTGAACCCAGGTCTCCCACATTGCAGGCAGACACTTTAACCTCTGAGCTACCATGGAAGCCAAACTAACCCTAGGGAGTATCAAATAGTGAGAACTCACACAAAGGAAACCACTTGAATACAAGACCCAGCATCACCCAACCACCAGTAGCACCCTGTGCAGGATGCCTCATTTAAACAACAAACAAAACAAAAATACAAACCAAATCATCAGCAGACAGGAGCACCACCTCACTCAGCCTTGCCCATCAGAGGGAAAACAAACAGAAACTCAGCACAAATCTCACCCTATACAAAGCTCATACAGACCACTGGACCAACCTTAGGAGAGCAGAAACCAAAATGAAGAAAGAATTGAATCTTCTTCAAGGAAAGAATTCAACTTTCCTTGAAGCCTGGGAAAAAGAGACCTCAAACACAATAACTTAAAAAAAAAAAAAATGAAAAGGCAGAGAAATACTGCACAAATGAAGGAACAAACTAGAAACACGGAAGCCCAAATAAATGAAGAGGAAGTAGGAAAATTACCTGGAGAAGAATTCAGAATAATGATAATAAAGATGATCAAAAACCTTGAAAACAAAATGGACAAATGCAAGAATCAATTAACAAAGACCTAGAAGAATTAAAGAATAAACATACAGAGACAAACAACACAACTACTGAAATTAAAAATACTCTAGAAGGAATCAATAGCAGAATATCTGAAGCAGAAGAATGAATCCGTGAGCTGGCAGATAAAATCGTGGAAATAACTTCTGAGGAGCAGAATAAAGTAAAAAGAATGAAAAGAGCTTAGGACAGTCTCAGAGACCTCTGCGACCATATCAAATGCACCAACATTCAAATTATAGAGATCCCAGAAGAAGAAAAGAAAAAGAAAGGGTATGAGAAAATTTTTGAAGAGATTATAGTTGAAAATTTCCCCAACATGGAAAAGGAAATAGCTAATCAAGTCCAAGGGGCACAAAGAGTCCCATACAGGAAAAACCCAAGGAGAAACACACCAAAACACATACTAATCAAGCTAACAAAGACTAAACACAAATAAAGAATATTAAAAACAGCAAGAGAGAAGCAACGAGTAACATACAAGGGAAACACCATACACTTAACAGCTGATCTTTCAGCAGAAACTCTGCAGGCCAGAAGGGAATGGCAGGATATATTTAAAGTACTGAAAGGGAAAAATCTACAACCAAGATTCCTGTACCCAGCAAGGATTTCATTCAAAATTAATGGAGAAATAAAAAGCTTTTCAGACAAGCAAAAGTTAAGAGAATTCAGTACCACCAAACATGCTTTACAACAAATGTTAAACGGACTTATATAGTCAAGAAATACAACAAAAGAAAAAAAATCTACCAAATCAACCCCAAACAATTAGAAAATGCCTATAGGAACACATATATCAATAATTACTTTAAATGTAAATGGATTAAATGCTCCAACCAAAAGAAACAGACTGGCTGCATGGATATAAAAACAAGATCCATATATATGCTGTCTACAAGAAACCCACTTCAGGCCTAAAGACATATACAGACTGAAAGTGTGAGGATGGAAAAATATAGTCCATGCAAATGGGAAGCAAAAGAAAGCTGGAGTAGCAATCCTCATATCAGACAAAATAGACCTTAAAATAAAGAATATTTCAAGAGATGAGGAAGGACACTACATAATCATCAAGGGATCAATCCAAGAGGAAGACATAACAATTGCAAATATCTATGTACCCAACATAGGAGCACCTCAATACATAAGAAAAACACTAACAGACGTAAAAGGAGAAATTGACAGTAACACAGTAACAGTAGGAGACTTTAACACCCCACTCACACTAATGGATAGATCATCAAAACAGAAAATTAATAAGGAAACACAAGTCTTAAATGATACATTAAATGAGTTGGATCTCATTGATGTCTTCAGGACATTCCATCCAAATGCAGAAGAATACAGCTTCTTCTCAAGTGCACATGGAACATTCTCCAGGATAGACCACATCATGGGTCACAAATCAAACCTCAGTGAATTTAAGAAAATTGAAATTGTATCAAGCATTTTCTCTGACCACAATGCTATGAGACTAGATATCAATTGCAAGAAAAAAACTGTAAGAAACACAAACACAGAGGTGGTCCTAAGATGGCGGAGGAATAGGATGGGGAGACCTATTTTCTCCCCCACAAATTCATCAAAAGATCATTTGAATGCTGAGCAACTTCCACAAAACAACTTCTGAACACTGGCAGAGGACACCAGGCACCCAGAAAGGCAGCCCATTTTCTTTGAAAGGAGGTAGGACAAAATATAAAAGACAAAAGAGAGGCAAAAGAGTTAAGGACAGAGACCCATCCTGGGGAGGGAGTTGTGAAGGAGGAGAAGTTTCCAAACACCAGGAAACCCTCTCACTAGCAGGTCTTTGGGGAGTTTTGGAATCTCAGAGGGCAAGATAACCTGCGGGGAGGGGGGGGGGTGGCAGAAACCCCACAGAATACATGCCTAACCGCAACTCCCAGTGGAGAAGTAGCCCAGACGCTCGCGTCTGCCACCAGTGAGTAGGGCTGAACAGGGAGGCGTGGGTTGCATGCTTAGGGTAAGGACCGGGCCTGAATGCCCTGAAGACAATCTGAGGGAGCTAACGTGAGATAGCAAACCAAACTGTAGGATAGACAGAGAGAGAAAAAAAGAGAGAGAGAGACAGAGAAAAAGAGAGAGAGAGAGAACTTTCCCATGAAAAGCTCTAACCTAAGGCACAGCCGGCCCTGCTCACAAAACAAAGAATTGAGCGAATACCAGAGGAGAGCTAGCTGGCTGCGGACCGGCCCATCCACCCACCAGAAGCAGAGAGGCAGGCAGGTGACAGCCAGAGCTGGAAGGTAATGGGCAATCTTGGACCTAGAGATGGCATCCTCCACTAAATTGTGAGCACGCTCTCAGTTGCTAACCAAGGCTTCCTGGGATCCCGGATGGTTGACATCTGCCAGGAGGGTCACAGCCAGAGATCACTCTCCAGAGGAGACACATGGCACACCTGAGATGGTGCTCTCCTGGTGCACCCAGGAAACGGAGCAGCTGGGACCAGGTCTTTGCATAATAAGACACACAGACCGCCTTGGACAGTGTGCTCACCAAGCCCCTGGTTGCCTGAGCTGCTCAGACAGGGGAAGGGCACAAAACGCATGCCCAACCAACTCTGTGCCTTCGTGGAATACCCAAGAACCTGAACCTGAGCAGCTTAGACCTGGGAAGTGCACAAAACCCAGGGCATGTTTTGGACAGATCCCCTGCAGAGGAACCTGGAGCCTGAGCAGTGTAGACTGGGAAAGCATATGCATTGTGAACTGGGGCAAACCCAGTGTGGTCCATACACTGCAAGCACTCCCCAACACACACCAGGGATATTTGTTTGCAGTGTTCCACCCTCCCCACAGCACAACTGAACAAGTAAGCCTAAATAAGTGACCACCTTCACCCTCTTGTGTCAGGGCAGAAATTAGGCACTGAAGAGACTTGCAAACAGAGGAAGCCAAAATAAACAAAAAAGAGGGAACCGCTTTGAAAGTGACAGGTGCAACAGATTAAAACCCTATTGTTAGCATTGACTAAGCATTGGAAGGGGTCTGTAGACCTTGAGAAGTATAAGCTGGAACAAGGAACTATCTGAAACTGAACTGACCCCACACTGCCCTCAACAGCTCCAGAGAAATTCCTAGATATATTTTACTATTATCATATTTAATTTAAAAAAATGTTTATTACTGCTTTAATTTTCATTTTTATACCTTACTATTACTTGCAAAAAAAAAAGACCTTGCTTTTAAAGCAAATTTCATATATACATTTTTTATAATTTTTGTGATTTTATTTTGTGTGATTTTATTTTTAATATTTCATTTTTGAGAGTCTAACCTCTAGATTGTTAATCTTTGCGTTTTGGTATTTGTTATCAATTTTGTACCTTTAAGAATCTGATTTTCAGTACCCATTTTAGTTAGGGGTGTGATTACTGGCTTGACTGCTCTCTCCCCTTTTCACTCTCCTTTTTCTCCCCCAGGTCACCTGTATCTCCTCTCTCCCCCTTCTCTTCTCTACTTAACTCTGTGAATCTCTTTGGGTGTTCTGGGCTATGGAGAACACTTAGGGAACTGATTACTGGCTAGACTGGTCTCTCTCTTTTTCATTCCCCCCCTGTTCTCCTCCTGGTTACCTCTATCTCCTTCCTCCCTCTCCTCTTCTCTATGTAACTCTGTGAACTTCTCTGGGTGTTCCAGACTGTGGAGAGCACATAGGAAATTGATTACTGGCTAGCTAGCTGTCTCCCCTTTTCACTACCCCTCTTCTCCTCCTGGTCACCTCTGTCTCCCTCCTCCCTCTTCTCTTCTCCATGTAACTCTGTGAATCTCTCTGGGTGTCCCTCACTGTGGAGAATCTTTTCACCATTAACCTAGATGC
This sequence comes from Bos taurus, assembly GCF_002263795.3. NCBI lineage: Eukaryota > Metazoa > Chordata > Mammalia > Artiodactyla > Bovidae > Bos > Bos taurus. The sequence goes on along the minus strand of NC_037328.1, from coordinate 109,623,438 downwards.
TTTATCATCAGTGCTGTATGGATGGAGAAGTCCTGAGGCTATTGTAAGAATAATACTGAAAGCCAGAGGCAGAAAGCTTAAATCCAAAACTTGAGGACACCAGAAAACCCCTGACTCCAGGGAACATTAATCAACAAGAGCTCATCCAAAAGCCTCCATACCTACACTGAAACCAAGCTCCACCCAAGAGCCAACAAGTTTCAGAGCAATACATACCATGCTAATTCTCCAGCAGTGCAGGAACATAACCCTGAGCATTAATACACAGGCGGCCAAAAGTCACACCAAACTCATAGACACCTCAAAACTCATTACTGGACATTTCATTGCACTCCAGAGAGAAGAGATCCAGTTCCACCCACCAGAACACTGATGCAAGTTCCCCTAACCAGGAAACATTGACAAACCACTCGTCCAACACCACCTACAGGGAGGAACCTCCACAATAAAGAGGAACCACAAACTTCCACCACACAGAAAGGCCACCCCAAACACAGCAATCTAAACAAAATGAAAAGGCAGAGAAGTATTCAGCAGGAAAAGGACCATGATAAATGCCCACCAAACCAAACAAAAGAGGAGGAGATAAGGAATCTACCTGAAAAAGAATTCAGTAATGATAGTAAAGATGATCCAAAATCTTGAAAACAAAATGGAATTACAGATAAATAGACTGGAGAGAAGGATTGAGAAGATGCAACAAATGTTTAACAAGGACCTAGAAGAAATACAAAAGAGTCAATCAATAATGAATAATGCAATAACTGAGATCAAAAGCACTCTGGAGGGAACCAACAGTAGAATAACTGAGGCAGAAGAAGATAGGATAAGTGAGGTGGAAGATAGAATGGTGGAAATAAATGAAGTAGAGAGGAAAAAAGAAAAAAGAATGAAAAGAAATGAGGACAACCTCAGAGACCTCTGGGACAAGGTTAAATGGCCCAACATTCAAATCATAGGAGTCCCAGAAGAAGAAGACAAAAAGAAAGGCCATGACAAAATACTTGAGGAAATAATAATAGTTGAAAACTTCCATAAAACAGGGAAGGAAATACCCACCCGAGTCCAAGAAACCCAGACAGCCCCAAACAGAACAAACCCAAGGCAAAACACCCCAAGACATATATTAATCAAATTAACAAAAATCAAACACAAAGAGCAAAAAGCAAATATTAAAAAGGGAAAAGCAACAAATAACACACAAGGGGATTCCCATAAGGATAACAGCTGATCTTTCAATAGAAACTCTTCAGAACAGAAGGGAATGGCAGGACATATTTAAAGTGATGAAAGAAAAAAACCTACAACCCAGATTACTATACCTAGCAAGGATTTCTTTCAAATATGAAGGAGATATCAAAAGCTTTACAGACAAGTAAAGCTGAGAGAATTTGGCACCACCAAACCAGCTCTTCAACAAATCTAAAGGAACTTCTCTAGATAGGAAACACAGAAAAGGTTTATAAACTCGAACCCAAAACAACAAAGTAAATAGCAATGAGATCATACTTATCAATAATTATATTAAATGTAAATGGGTTGAATTCCCCAGTTCAGTTCAGTTCAGTCACTCAGTAATGTCCAATTCTTTGCGACCCCATAAACTGCAGTATGCCAGGCCTCCCTGTCCATCACCAACTCCCAGAATTCACCCAAACTCATGTCCATTGAGTCGGTGATGCCATCCAGCCATCTCATCATCTGTTATCACCTTCTCCTCCTGCTTCCAATTCCTCTCAACATCAGGGTCTTTTCCAATGAGTCAATTCTTTGTATCAGGTGGCCAAAGTATTGGAGTTTCAGCTTCAGCATCGGTCCTTCCAATGAACACCCAGGACTGAGCTCCTTTAGAATGGACTGGTTGGATCTCCTTGCAGTCCAAGGGACTCTCAAGTCTTGTCCAACACCACAGTTCAACTCTTCGGTGCTCAGCTTTCTTCACAGTCCAACTCTCACATCCATACATGACCACAGGAAAAACCATAGCCTTGACTAGATGGACCTTTGTTGGCAAAGTAATGTCTCTGCTTTTGAATATGCTATCTAGGTTGGTCATAACTTTCCTTCCAAGGAGTAAGCGTCTTTTAATTTCATGGCTGCAATCACCGTCTGCAGTGATTTTGGAGCCCCCAAAAATAAAGTCTGACACTGTTCCCCAATATATCTGCCATGAAGTGATGGGACCAGATGCCATGATCTTAGTTTTCTGAATGTTGAGCTTTAAGCCAACTTTTTCCCTATCCTCTTTCACCTTCATCAAGAGGCTTTTTAGTTCCTCTTCACTTTTTGCCATAAGGATGGTGTCATCTGCATATCTGAGGTGATTGATATTTCTCCCGGCAATCTTGATTCCAGCTTATGCTTCTTCCAGTCTAGCATTTCTCATGATGTACTCTGCATATAAGTTAAATAAGCAGGGTAACAATATACAACCTTGACATACTCTTTTTCCTATTTGGAACCAGTCTGTTGTTCCATGTCCAGTTCTAACTGTTGCTTCCTGACCTGCATATAGGTTTCTCAAGAGGCAGGTTAGGTAGTCTGGTATTCCCATCTCTTGAAGAATTTTCCACAGTTTATTTTGATCCACACAGTCAAAGGCTTTGGCATAGTCAATAAAGCAGAAATAGATGTTTTTTTGGAACTCTCTTGCTTTTTTGATGACCCAGCCAATGTTGGCAATTTGATCTCTGGTTCCTCTGCCTTTTCTAAAACCAGCTTGAACATCTGGAAGTTCATGATTCACGTATTCCTGAAGCCTGGCTTAGAGAATTTTGAGCATTACTTTACTAGCATGTCAGATGAATGCAATTGTGTGGCAACCAAAATACAAAGACTGGCTGAATGGATATAAAAACTGGACCCCTCTATAGCTGTCTAACAAGAGACCCACCTCAAAACAAGGGACACATACAGACTAAAGTGAAGAGCTGGAAAGAAATAGTTCATGCAATGGAGACCAAAAGAAAGCAGGAGTAGCAGTACTCATATCAGATAAAATAGACTTTGAAATAAAGGCCATGAAAAGAGACAAAGAAAGACACTATATAATGATCAAAGGATCAATCCAAGAATAAGGTATAACAATTATAAATATATATGCACCCAACATAGGAGCACCACAACATGTAAGGCAAATGCTAGCAAGTGTGAAAGAGGAAATTAACAGTAACACAATAATAGTGGGAGACTTTAATACTCCAGTCACACCTATGGATATATCAACTAAACAGAAAATTAGCAAGGAAACACAAACTTTAAATGATGCAATGGACCCAGAGAGTCCTTTAGTTAGTCCATAGTTAGACCTAAATGATATCTATAAGACATTTCACCACAAAATAATAAATTCCACCTATTTCTCAAGTGCACACAGAACATTCTCCAGGATAGACCACATCCTGGGCCATAAATCTAGCCTTGGTAAATTCAAAAAAAATTGAAATCATTTCAAGCATCTTTTCTGATCACAGTGCAGTAAGATTAGATGTCAACTACAGGGAAAAAAAAAAAAAAAAGACTACTGAAAATACAAACATGGAGGCTAAACAACATGCTTCTGAATAACCAACAAAAAAAAAGAAAACTACAGGCCAATATTACTGATGGACATAGATGCAAAAATCCTCAACAAAATTCTAGCAAACAGAATCCAACAACATATTAAAAAGTTCATAGGTTATGACCAAGCTGGCTTTATCCCAGGGGTGCAAGGATTCTTCAATATTTGCAAATCAATCAGTGTGATACACCACATTAACAAATTGAAAGATAAAAACCATATGATTATCTCAGTAGATGCTAAGAAAGCCTTTGACAGAATTCAACATCCATTTATGATAAAAACCCTCCAGAAAGTAGGCATAGAAGGAACATACCTCAACATAATAAAAGCCATATATGATAAACCCACAGCAAACATTATCCTCAATGGTGAAAAATTGAAAGCATTTCCCCTAAAGTCAGAAACAAGACAAGGATGCCCACTCTCACCATTACTATTCAACATAGTATTGGAAGTTCTAGCCACAGCAATCAGAGAAGAAAAAGGAATAAAAAGGAATCCAGATTGGAAAAGAAGAAGTAAAACTCTCAATGTTTGCAGATGACATGATCCTCTACATAGAAAACCCTAAAGACACCACCAGAAAATTACTAGAGCTAAACAATGAATACAGTAAATTTGCAGGATATAAAATTAACATGCAGAAATCACTTGCATTCCTATACAATAACAATGAGAAAACAGAAAGAGAAATTAAGGAAACAATTCCATTCACCATTGCAACGAAAAGAATAAAATACTTAGGAATAAATCTACCTAAAGAAACAAAAGACCTATATATAGAAAACTATAAAACCTGATGAAACAAGTCAAAAATGACACAAATAGATGGAGAAATATACCATGTTCATGGATTGGAAGAACCAATATAGTGAAAATGAGTGTATTACCCAAAGCAATCTATAGATTCAATGCAATCCCTAGCTGCCAACAGTATTTTTCAGAGAACTAGAACAAATAATTTCACAATTTGTATGGAAATACAGAAAACCTTGAATAGCCAAAGCAATCTTGAGAAAGAAGAATGGAACTGGAGGAATCAACCTAATTGACTTCAGACTATACTACAAAGCCACAGTCATCAAGGCAGTATGGTACTGGCAGAAAGACAGAAATATAGATCAATAGAACAAAACAGAAAGCCCAGAGATAAATCCACACACCTATGGACAACTTATTTTTGACAAAGGAGGCAAGAATATACAATGGATTAAAGACAATCTCTTTAACAAGTGGTGCTGGAAAAACTGGTCAACTACTTGTAAAAGAATGAAACTAGAACACTTTTTAACACCATACACAAAAATAAACTCAAAATGGATTAAAGATCTAAATGTAAGACCAGAAACTATAAAACTCCTAGAGGAAAACATAGCCAAAACACTCTCTGACATAAATCATAGCAGGATCTTCTATGACCCACCTCCCAGAATATTGGAAATAAAAGCAAAAATAAACAAATGGGATCTAATTAAACTTAAAATCTCTTGCACAACGAAGGAAACTAAAGGCAAGGTGAAAAGACAGCCTTCAGAATGGGAGAAAATAATAGCAAATGAATAAACTGACAAAAAATTAATCTCAAAAATATACAAGTAGCTCCTGCAGCTCAATTCCAGAAAAATACATACCCAATCAAAAAATGGACCAAAGAACTAAACAGACATTTCTCCAAAGGAGACATGTAGGTGGCTAACAAGCACATGAAAAGATGCTCAACATCACTCATTATCAGAGAAATGCAAATCAAAACCACAATGAGGTACCATCTCACGCCAGTCAGAATGGCTGCTATCAAAAAGTCTGCAAACAATAAATGCCAGAGAGGGTGCAGAGAAAAGGGAACCCTCTTACACTGTTGGTGTGAGTGCAAACTAGTACAGCCACTATGGAGAACAATGTGGAGATTCCTTAAAAAACTGGAAACAGAACTGCCATACTACACATCAATCCCACTGCTGGGCATACACACCAAGGAAACCAGAATTGAAAGAGACACATGTACCCAAGGGTTCATCACAGCACTGTTTACAATAGCCAGGACATGGAAGCAACCTAGATGTCCATCAGCAGGCAAATGGATAAGCAAGCTGTGGTTATGGACAATGCAATATTACTGAGCTATTAAAAAGAATGCATCTGAATCAGTTCTAATGAGGTGGATGAAACTGGAGCCTATTATACAGAGTGAAGTAAGTCAGAAAGAAAAACACCAATACAGTATATTAACGCATCTATATGGAATTTAGAAAGATGGTAACAATGACTGTATATGTGAGACAGCAAAAGAACACAGATGTAAAGAACAGACTTTTGGACTGTGTGGGAGAAGGCAAGGGTGGGATGATTTGAGAGAATAGCATTGAAACATATATATTACTATATATGAAATAGATCACCAGTCCAAGTTTGATGCATGAGACAGGGTGCTCAGGGCCGGAGCACTGGGATAACCCTGAGGGATGGGATGGGGAGGGAGGTGGGTGGGGGTTCAGGATGGGGAACACATGTACACCCATGGCTGATTCATGTCAATGTATGGCACAAACCACTACAATACTGTAAAGGAATTAGCCTCCAATTAAAATAAATAAATTAATTTTTTTAAAAAATGAAGCACAAACACATGGAAGTTAAACAACACATTTCTAAAAAATCAGCAGGTTACTGAAGAAATCAAAAGGGAAAATTTTCTAGAAACAAATGACAATGAAAACACAATAACTCAAACCTATGGGATGCAGCAAAAGCAGTTCTAAGAGGGAAGTTTATAGCAATACAATCCTACCTCAAAAACAAGAAAAACATCAAATAAACAACCTAATTTTATACCTAAAACAACTGGGAAAAGAAGAAAAAACTCCGAAATTAGTAAAAGGAAAGTGAAAGTGCAAGTCTCTCAGTCATGTCCAACTCCTTGCAACCCCATAGACTATACAGTCCATGGAATTCTCCAGGCCAGAATACTGGAGTGGGTAGCCTTTCCCTTCTCCAGGGGATCTTCCCAACCCAAGGATCAAACTAGGGTCTCCTGCATTGCAGGCAGATTCTTTATCAACTGAGCTATCAGGGAAGCCTGTAGAAGAAGGAAAGAAATCATAAAGATCCGAGCAGAAATAAATTAAAAAGAAATGAAAGAAGCAATAGCAAAGATTAATAAAACTGAAACCTGGTTCTTTGAGAAGATAAACAAAATTGACAAGCCCTTAGCCAGACTCATCAAGAAAAAGGGAGAAGAATCAAATCAACAAAACTAGAAATGAAAAAAGAGAGGTTACAACAGACAATGCAGAAATACAAAGGATTATAAGAGACTATTATGAACAACTATATGGCAATAAAATAGATAACCTGGAAGAAATGGACAGATTCTTAGAAAAGTTTAATTTTCCAAGATTGAATCAGAAAGAAATAGAAATTATGAACAACCCAATTTGAAGCACTGAAATTGAAGCTGTGATCAAAAATCTCCCAAAAAACAAAAGCCCAGGACCAGATGACTTCACAGGAGAATTCTACCACGCATTTAGAGAAGAGCTAATGCCTATCTTTCTAAAATTCTTTACAAAAATAGCAGAGGAAGGAACACTTCCAAACTTATTTTACAAGGCCACCATCACCCTGATACCAAAATCAGACAAAGACAACACAAGAAAAGAAAAGTACAAGCCAATATCACTGATGAACATAGATGCAAAAATCCTCAACAAAATTTTAGCAAACAGAATTCAGCAACACATCGAAAAGCTCAAACATCATGATCAAATTGGGTTTATTCCAGGGATGCAAGGATTCTTCAATATACGGAAATCAATCAATGTGACACACCATATTAACAAATTGAAAGATAAAACCCATATGATAATCTCAATAGATGCAGAAAAAGCCTTTGACAAAATTCAGCACCTATTTATGATTAAAACTCTTCAAAAAATGGGCACAGAAGGAACCTACCTCAACATAGTAAAGGCCGTATATGATAAGCCTAGAGCAAACATTATTCTCAATGGTGAAAACCTGAAAACCCTAAGATCAGGAACAATACAAGAGTGTCCACTTTCACCACTTTTATTCAACATAGTTCTAAAAGTCCTAGCTATTGCAATCAGAGATAAAAAGGAAATAAAAGGAATCCAGATCAGAAAAAAAGAAGTAAAGCTCTCACTGTTTGCAGATAACATGATACTGTACATAGAAAATTCTAAAGATACTATCAGAAAATTACTAGAGCTAATCAGTGAATTTAGCAAAATTGCAAGACACAAAATCAATACACAGAAATTATTTTCATTTCTATATAATAACAATGAAAAACCAGAAAGAACAATTAAAGAATCAATCCCATTCACCATTGCAACAAAAAAAAAAATTAAATTTCTAGGAATAAACTTACCTAAGGAGACAAAAGAACTGTATACATAAAATTATAACGCACTTATGAAAGAAATCAAAGAAGACATAAACAGATGGAGAGATATTCCATGTTCCTGTGTAGGAAGAATCAATATTGTGAAAATGACTATACTACCAAATGCAATCTACAGATTTAATGCAATCCCTATCAAATTAACAATGGCATTTTTCACAGAACTAGGACAAAAAATTTCACAATTCATATGGAAACACAAAAGACCCCAAATAGCAAAGCAGTCTTGAGAAAGAAGAATGGTGTTGGAGGAATCAACTTGCCTGAATTCAGGTTATACTACAAAGCTACAGTCATGAAGACAGTATGGTACTGGCACAAAGACAGACATATAGATCCATGGAACAAGATAGAAAGCCTGGAAATAAACCCGTGCATCTATGGATACCTGATTATTTACAAAGGAGGCAAGAATATACAATGGGGCAAAGACAGCCTCTTCAATAAATGGTGCTGGGAAAACTAGACAGCTACATATAAAAGAATGAAATTAAAACACTTCCTAATACCATACACAAAGATAAATTCAAAATGGATTAAAGACCTAAATGTAAAACCTGAAACTATAAAACTCTTAGAGGAAAACATAGGGAGAACACTTGATGGCATAAATCAAAGCAAGATCCTCTATGACACACCTCTTAAAGTAACAGAAATAAAAACAAAAGTAAACAAGTGGGACCTGATTAAACTTAAAAGCTTTTGCACAGCAAAGGAAACTATAAGCAAGGTGAAAATGACTGCCCTCAGAATGGGAGAAAATAATAGCAAATGAAACAACTGACAAAGGATTAATTTCCAAAATACACAAGCAGCTCATACAACTCAATACCAGAAAAACAAACAACCCAATCAAAAAGTGGGAGAAAGACCTAAACAGACATTTCTCTAAAGAAGACATACAGATGGCTAACAAACACATGAAAAGATGATCAACATCACTCATTATTCAGTTCAGTTCAGTTCAGTCCCTCAGTCGGTCCGACTCTTTGCAACCCCATGAATCGCAGCACGCCAGGCCTCCCTGTCCATCACCAACTCCCAGAGTTCACCCAAACTCACGTCCATCGAGTCAGTGATGCCATCCAGCCATCTCATCCTCTGTCGTCCCCTTCTCCTCCTGCCCCCAATCCCTCCCAGCATCAGTCTTTTCCAATGAGTCAACTCTTTGCATGAGGTGGCCAAAGTACTGGAGTTTCAGCTTTAGCATCATTCCTTCCAAAGAAATCCCAGGGCTGATCTCCTTCAGAATGAACTGGTTGGATCTCCTTGCAGTCCAAGGGACTCTCAAGAGTCTTCTCCAAAACTACAGTTCAAAAGCATCAATTCTTCAGTGCTCAGCTTTCTTCACAGTCCAACTCTCACATCCATACATGACCACTGGAAAAACCATAGCCTTGACTAGACGGACCTTTGTTGGCAAAGTAATGTTTCTGCTTTTCAATATGCTATCTAGGTTGGTCATAACTTTTCTTCCAAGGAGTAAGCATCTTTTAATTTCATGGCTGCAGTCACCATGTGCAGTGATTTTGGTGCCCAAAAAAATATTAGAGAAATGCAAATCAAAACTACAATAAGATATGACCTCACTCTGGGCAGAAGGGCCCTCATCAAAAACTCTCCAAACAATAAAGCTGGAAAAAGTGTGGAGAAAAGGAAACACTCTTGCACTGTTGGTTGGAATGTAAATTGATACAGCCACTGTGGAAGATGGTATGGAGATCCCTTAAAAAATTAGGAATAAAACCACCATATGACCCAGCAATCCCACTCCTAGGCATATACCCTGAAGAAACCAAAATTGAAAAAGACATATGTATCCCAATGTTCATTGCAGCTCTATTTACAATAGCTAGAACATAGAAGCAACCTAGAGGTCCATCAACAGATGAATAGATAAAGAAGTTGTGGTATATATACACAATGGAATATTACTCAGCCATAAAAAGGAATGCATTTGAGTCAGTTCTAATGAAGTGGATGAACCTATAACCTATTTACAGAGTGAAGTAAGTCAGAAAGAGAAAGATAAATACCATATTCTAACACATATATACAGAATCTAGAAAAATGGTACTGAAGAATTTATTTACAGGGCAACAATGGAGAAACAGACATAGAGAATAGACTTATAGACATGGGGAGAGGGGAGGAGAAGGTGAGATGTATGGAAAAAATAACATGGAAACTTACATTACCATATGTAAAATAATTAGCCAATGGGAATTTGCTGTATATCTCAGGAAACTCAAACAGGGGCTCTGTATCAACCTAAAGGGTGGAGTGGGGAGGCAGATGGGAGGGAGTTTCAAAAGGGAGGGGCTATACGTATACCTATGGCTGATCCTTGTTGAGGTTTGACAGAAAACAGAAAAAACAAAAATTCCAGAAAAAAAAAATATATACAAATGATAACTGCTGGAGAAGGTGTGGAGAACAGGTAACCCTCTTACACTGTTGGTAGGAATGTAAATTGGTGCAGCCATTATGGTAAACAGTATGGAGGTTCCTCAAAAACTAAAAATAGAATTGCCATATAATCTGGCAATCTCACTTCTAGGCATTTAGACAGACAAAACTATAACTAGAAAAGATACATGCCATATATGTCTATGTATCTTATACATACTCCTATGTTCACAGCAGCACTATTTACAACAGCTAAGAATGGAAGCAGCCTAAAGGTCCATCGACAGATGAATGGATAAAGATGTGGTATATATATACAATGGAATATTATCCAGCCATCAAAAAGAATGAAATAATGCCATTGGAAGCAACATGAATGGACTTAAAGATAACCATATAAGTGAAGTGAGCGACTAAGAGAACGACAAATACCATATGCTATCACTTGTATGTGGAACCTAATATATGACACAATGAATATATCTGTGAAACAGAAACAGACTCACTGACATAGAGAACAGACTTGTGGTTGCCAAGGGAAACGGGGAAAGAATGGGAGCTTGGTAGGAAGAAACACAAGCTGGAATCAAGATTGCCGGGAGAAATATCAATAACCTCAGATATGCAGATGACACCACCCTTTTGGCAGAAAGTGAAGAGGAACTCAAAAGCCTCTTGATGAAAGTGAAAGAGGAGAGTGAAAAAGTTGGCTTAAAGCTCAACATTCAGAAAACGAAGATCATGGCATCCGGTCCCAACACTTCATGGGAAATAGATGGGGAAACAGTGGAAACAGTGTCAGACTTTATTTTTCTGGGCTCCAAAATCACTACAGATGGTGACTGCAGCCATGAAATTAAAAGACACTTACTCCTTGGAAGGAAAGTTATGACCAACCTAGATAGCATATTCAAAAGCAGAGACATTACTTTGCCAACAAAGGTCCATCTAGTCAAGGCTATGGTTTTTCCAGTGGTCATGTATGGATGTGAGAGTTGGACTGTGAAGAAGGCTGAGCGCCGAAGAATTGATGCTTTTGAACTGTGGTGTTGGAGAAGACTCTTGAGAGTCCCTTGGACTGCAAGGAGATCCAACCAGTCCATTCTGAAGGAGATCAGCCCTAGGATTTCTTTGGAAGGAATGATGCTAAAGCTGAAACTCCAGTACTTTGGCCACTTCATGCAAAGAGTTGATTCATTGGAAAAGACTCTGATGCTGGGAGGGATTGGGGGCAGGAGGAGAAGGGGACGACAGAGGATGAGATGGCTGGATGGCATCACTGACTCGATGGACGTGAGTCTGAGTGAACTCCAGGAGTTGGTGATAGACAGGGAGGCCTGGCGTGCTGCGATTCATGGGGTCGCAAAGAGTTGGACACGACCGAACGACTGATCTGATCTGATCTGATCTGATAGCAGATGCAAACTAGAATATACAAGACAAATAAACAACAAGGTCCTGCTGTATAGCATAAGGAACTATATTCAATACCCTGTGATAAATCAGAATGGAAAAGAATATGAAAAAGAATATATATGTATATATATGTATAACTGAGTCACTTTGCTATACAGCAGAAATGAACACAGCATTGTAAATCAACTATACCTCAATAAATTCATAGAAAAGAATTCTCATCATAGAATTATTTATAGCAATAAAAATTAGGAAAACCAAAATTATTAAATAATAGGGAAATAAATCAATTATGTAATATCCATACAGAATAATGTTTTAATCACTAAAAATAATATTTTCACAAGCTATTATGAAATATTAGAAGCGAGCAAAATTAACAGGAAAAAATCTATACAATGTATTCTGCTTTTATGAAAATTATTTGATGGGATTACAGGTAATTGTTTTAATCATCTCACATCAACTTCTTTCAAGTTTTCACATTGACAAACAGTTATTATTCTTTAAAACCCAAAATTAAAATTTTAAATTTGATATTTAATTGTGTTATCCCTAGTAGGAACTGAGACTCAAAGACCAAACAAGTCCATTTTCTATTTCCTCAGAGAATGAAAATGACTGACTTCAAGAAGCTGCCAGAATGCTGCTGCAAGCTCCCATTTCAAAGAAATGGTGTGGTTTTTGTAATGGATAAATTTGAAGAGACAGTCAGTATTATTCTCATCTGTGATATATCATTTCTGCCTCTGATATGATCTTAAAAAAAAAAAGATCCACTTTCACTTCTCTTTAACTCCCTACAACTGTATGGACACCACTTGATAATAAAAACAGCCCTAAAACTATGTGTCTCATTATTTCACAGCTACTAACCATAAATAATAATCTCATACTTTTGAGATTATAAATTATTCATATGAAAGTAATGCCAAGTTATTAAAAGCCATTGGGTGAATCTGTGACCTTGTTAGACAGCCACTGGTTTGAGTGACAGCCTGGGAGACTGTAGTTGAAGCTGTAAGTAGTCCAGGATGAGCTCTGTCCTCCTACCTACAAGGTGTCTGTAACTTGAAATCAGATGAACTACCTCTCTGAGGAAAAAAGAGTTTCTTCCAGCCCCTGTTTGGAGTGATATGTGTACCTTGCATAATAAAAATACTCAAATCTTAATAGATAACAAATCACTTTCACATTTATCAAGCCTACACACTTGTTATTTTTCTAGAGTCACTGAAATACCTGAATTTTCTTTGCAACATACAATAGCTCCTTGTCAGATTGCAGGGATGAAGAACATTTATATACAATGTAGAGCATATTCATTTTGTCCCACTTTTTATAATTTATAACACTTTATTAAACGGTATAAATATCAGACCACACCAAAAAAAAAACAACCAAAAATCAAAAGCAAATAATCAGAACTTAAGTATCATTAGATTATTTTCATTTAGCAGCAGTAGAAGGCGATGGCACCCAACTCAAGTACTCTTGCCTGGAAAATCCCATGGACGGAGGAGCCTGGTAGGCTGCAGTCCATGGGGTTACGAAGAGTCGGACACGTCTGAGTGACTTCCCTTTCACTTTTCACTTTCATGCTTTGGAGAAGGAAATGGCAACCCACTCCAGTGTTCTTGCCTGGAGAATCCCAGGGACAAGGGAGCCTGGTGGGCTGCTGTGTATGGGGTCGCACAGAGTCGGACACGACTGAAGCGACTTAGCAGCAGCAGCAGCAGCAGACCTAGATCTGACTCCAGGAGGTACCTCCTCCCTCGGCCATTGCCTTCCCTTTGGAAAGCTACAGCTTTGCTCAGCTTGTAGCAAAAGATGCTAATTTGATCACACTGATTCCTTTTAATGCAAAGAGTGAATTGTTTTTAGACCACTGGTGATTAATGTGGGTATTGATTAGCTGATCAATAAGGCCACAGTGTCTAATTATTGATAATCCCTCTCCAAATGAAAGATCGAGTGTTAGAAGTCCTAGTTACAGAGTTCAAAATATAAAGTGATTCAATGTGATGCCTGGTAATTGAAAGTCAAACTAATCCCATAAATTAAATCACAACAATCCATAACATTTACCTGATAAATCCTTTTGAAGCTGTATTTAACTTTCACTATTCCCGACTTTTTTTTCCCCTCTTACAATGTCCTCTGAAATGCACACAACTTGTTGAGGAAGGTAAAAGTCACTCTAAAGTGGTTTATCTTTATGAAGTAAGGGATCCAATGGCACCTTCACTGTGGTGACATATTTTATATAATGGCTTCATCTCTGTACCACATCATAGAATGAAGAATACAGAAAACTTAACCATGAATGCTCAAGAGAATGAAGGCTGTCCCTGATATTTAGGTTTACAGACATTGAAGGAAATTCACAGATCACATTATCACCTTCTCACTCTGCTGCAGACAGTTTAAGGGACCTGATGACTGTCACACAGCCAGCCAGAGGGAGGACAGGGTTAAGGATGTAAGTCTGTTACAGCTTCTTCCCTTGCCTAATATGTATGGTGTGTATAGGCATTAGTTTGTACCAGGGCCAAAAATTCACTCATAAAATCAACTGCTATAATATACATAAAAATAAAGTTTATTTTATATTCTGAGAGATCTCAGCTTGCTCCAGAGCCCCTGCATATCCAGTGCTGTTGTGAGGGCAAGATGGACAGATCTTGCTAATGAAATATAATTGAATATCTTATCACTTAGGGTTACCTTAGTCTCCTTTGGGCTTCCCTGTAGCACAGATGGTAAAGAATCCACCTGCAGTGCAGGAGACCCAAGTTTGATTCCTAGTGGGGAAGATCCTCTGGAGAAGAGAATGGCAACCCCCTCCAGTATTCTTGCCTAGAGCATCCCATGGACAGAGGAGCCTGGCAGGTTACAGTCCATGGGGGTCACAAGGAGTTGGACATGACTATGCACTCATTGGTTGGTTAGTCTTCTTTGAGTAAATGCTACTCAATTTGGAAAATTTGGAAGATTTGGAAAATTTCCTCCTCCCTCCTTGCTCCACTTCAAGATGGCATCTGAGTCTACAAGGTGCTTCTGTGGCCTCATGGCAGTGAGGGAGGGGAGCCTCAGATCCACATGGGTTTTTGATTGTCCACCGGAATTCAGTGAAATCTTCTGGGGGTGACTGGCCACTGGTCACTACTAATGCCTAGCTGTTCCTGCCTAGTATTTTTTCTTTTCCCTTTTGCATTTTTTATTCTGATGCATTTGATCCATGCAAAATAACCTACATAATAGATAGGTAAGCTAGAGAGCATGATAATGAGCACTCAAAAATTCACCACCAAATTTAAAAAATGGAATATAATCAATACAATCAAAATCCCCTAACTGTCCCTTCTGAATCTCCTCCACCCACTTTCCTGTTCATCTTTCCTTTTCTTATCTGTATGAATATAGGATGTGGGTAGTTGTACCAGAAAATACATGGTTTTGAATATGGTTCATAGCTCATGTATGCTTTGTGGGTTTTCTTTTTTTATTTAACATTCTAAGATCCATCTATTCTTATTTTTATGAATTCTTAAGCCAAAGTTTAAGTTGGTGAGAACAGAGCCCCTGAGAAATCCAGACTACATTTTCATCATGCCTTTGCTCCTCAGAAAAATTCCCCTTCCTCCCACAGTGGCAAGCTTTCTACATCCTCCCCCTATCTGGTGAGAACATCTCTTTCATCACATTCTGTTATGTGTTATAGTAAAACTCTATTATACATCGATTGCTCAAACCTGGCTGGTGATACGTAAAGAGGAACTTTATAAAATCTAGAAAGCCTTTCTCTTTGATAAGAAAACCTAGCTTTTTAGACTTCTGTTTCCAGCTAAAAGGAGTAGCTTGTATCAACCCAAACCTCACACCAAAAACAATTCTTAAAACTGAATTAAAAAGAATTTTTAAAGAAGATATCTGAAGCCACCAATGAGCAACCAACACATCTGGACTTGTGCAGCCAAGATCTCAGAGAAAAGACAAAAACATTGAGGTGAGCTCTACTCTCTCTACCTCTTCTCCTCTTAAGGTACCTGCAGTTTGTAAGAGGTTTAAGCAAGAAGCTGAAAAGAAAGCAGCATTCAGAGCTTTCCACATTTTCACAGCACTGGGATACAGGCAGTTCGATTTCAGCCTTGCCAAGGTAGCCAGGACTTGAAGGATCAAGACACAGGAGAGAAGAAGTGCTCAGAAATGTGAGTGGCTGATAGTCTGAGATGCTATTCTTCTCAGAGTATTCATCTATTTGCCAACTGTGCGGCCAAAGAGGTGGAGAATCAAAGCAGAAAGAGCTGCTAAGAGACTGAGAAGCTAAACAGAGCTATCCACAGCCATCAGTGTTAGGGAGATACAGACTGGGAATAAAGCCCAAAGAAGTTGAAGGGCTTTGGAAAAGATACAAACCTTTCATTTTGGAGCTCTGAAGGACTAACTGTGGGAGTATGAGTACAGTGGAAATAGATAAGACTTAGGGCTTCCCTGTGGCTCAGCTGGTAAAGAATCCGCCTGCAATGTGGGAGACCTGGGTTCAATCCCTGAGTTGAGAAGATCCCCTGGAGAAGGGATAGGCTACCCACTCCAATAATCTGGCCTGGAGAATTCCATGGACTGTATAGTCCATGGGGTCGCAAACAGCCGGACACAACTGAGCGACTTTCACTTTCACTTTTCACTTTAGGGAGTGAAAAGTCCAGCCTTGAAACATCTCAATCCAAGATTTTAAGTCAAGGCAATTTGATCCCACTCTAATTGCCCAGAGGGCAACCCCTCAAAAAAGGACTTTTAGCATTTTCATGAGACTAGAAAGAAAAAAAATCTGAAGGTCAGGGTTACTAAGGCAGCCAGGATTTGAGGGGCTAGAATTTGGGAATAAAGTGACCCTTAGGTGAGTGAGCCCAACACTCTGCACCAGTTTTCTTCTTGAGGCATTTTCCAGTGTCTTAGCTCTACAGGTTAAGATTTCAAGCAGAAAGCATCAGCTAAGTGGCTAAAAAGCTAAGTCAGACCTCACAAGAAAAGGACTTAGACGATATTCCAGGAATTCACTTGAGGTGTTGAAAACCAATGGCACCCCACTCCAGTACTCTTGCCTGGAAAATCCCATGGACGGAGGAGCCTGGTAGGCTGCAGTCCTTGGGGTCACTAAGAGTCGGACACGACTGAGCAACTTCACTTTCTCTTTTCACTTTCATGCATTGGAGAAGGAAATGGCAACCCACTCCAGTGTTCTTGCCTGGAGAACCCCAGGGACGGGGAAGCCTGGTGGGCTGCCGTCTATGGGGTCGCACAGAGTCAGACACGACTGAAGCGACTTAGCATAGCATAGCATAGTAGTGAGGTCAAACTAGAAATCAGAGAGGTCCTTACAAACACTGGTATCTGTCTCAAATCATCTCAATCTCTGGCTAGATCAAACTGCCCACCTGAAGATTGGATTTTCCTGAGAAAGTACTATCACTTAAAGCTTCTACAATTTTTCTCTTACAATAGGTAACATCCAGTCAAAAACTACCAGGTATACCAGTATACAAAACAACATTCACAATCCAAGGTTTTTTTTAACAAAAGACAATTAAGCCCACGGGTGATTCAGATAGTAGGGTAATTACAGATTTTAAATATCTGTACATTAACATGTTTGAGAAAATAGGCTACCAAATAAATAGTATTACTAAATAGTTAGATTCCTTAAAAGAGAATTAAATGGAAATTCTAAAACTTAGAAATACATTAATTTTAAGAATGCAGTAGACAGGCTCAATAAGTAAAACAAAGATTAGATGCAGATTAGATGTAACAGAAGATGGGAACAGGAAGATAAATCAGTAGAAAATGTCTGTACTAAATCAAGGAGAGAAACAGAAGGAAAACAGAGAAAAGAAGCATATGAGATATGATACAAAAAATATGTGTAATTAGAGTTTCAGAGTTATAAAGAGAGAGGATTTGATAGAAACAGTATTTGAAAAGATAATGGTTGAGAATTTCCCAAAACAGAAGGAAAACATGGAGCCACAGATTCAAGTGTTTATATGAATGATCATAGATAGAAATACAGAGTGCAAGAAGGAATGAAGAAATGAAAAAAAAGTACATTCATGGAAAAATAAGAATGATTATATAGCATAAAAATAGTAATGGCTGACAGATTTTAAAAATATGTAGAATTAAAATATATGAGAAATAACAATAACACAGAAAAGGTGAGATGAATATAAAGAATTAAAGCTTTCTAAGATCTTTGCATTTCACAAGAAATTAGTTTAAAATTCTAATTTAACATAGGATGAAGAAAGTTATTTGATAAGTTCAGAGTATTCAATAGTTGTTAAACATGTGACTCAACACTGGAAACATAAAAATACACCTTATCAAATACCTTTACAGAAAAGTAGGTTCTAGATGACAAAAGGCTTAAATGTCATAGCAAAATAATACAGTTTTAATAAAATACATGAGTCAATTTTTTAAAACTTCTCATTTATAGTAGGCACTAAAGAGTCAAGGATGCATATTGCAATCTCTAATAAATGGACTAATAAAAGGAATTAAAAGGACTAATAAAAGAACAAAAACAAAGAATTAAAAACTTATACAAAAGAAAATGAAAGGAAGAAAGAAACAAAGGAAAGACAAACAGAAAACAAAGAGTAAGACAACAGTTTCTAACTCAAACATAGAAGTAATTCTATAACTCATAGACTAAATAATCCTTTTTTAAACAAAAAGTAAGCTTAGCAGACTGTGGGGGGAAAAACTAAATATATGCTGCCTAGGAAAAATACCTGTGAGGTAGAAAATAAAAGAATGGGAACAAATGTTACACAAACATTAACAAAAAGAAAACTGACCATTTTGCTGATAAACAAATGACTTAGAGCAAGAAGTCTCATCATAAATTAGCAGATATAGTGGGCAAGAGGGAACATTTTTCTATTAGTAAACTGTTAATTCATCAGGAAAATATAACATTTCTAAATTTGTGTGCACCTAAAAACATAGCCTCAAACCATGTAAAATAAAAACAGACAAAACCAAAAGTACAAATGGATAAATCCATAAACATAGTAGGAAATTTTAATACAATAACAAAATGATAACTAGAAAATCCCAAATTATTTGGAAATTAAGCAATATGGTCTTAATTCATCAATTAAAGAAGAAATCACAGTGGAAATTAAAAACTATGTTGAACTGAATTACAACAGAAAATAGTTTTAAATATAACTTACAACTTACATGCCAAAGCTAAGAAAACCTTAGAGAAAACGTTATAGTCTTAACTGCATATATTAGAAGACAGGAAAGTGTGAAAATGGATAATTTTAGATCTATCTCAAGACTTTTTTTTAAACGAAGAAACTAGATTACAAAGGAAGTGAAATATAAAAACAGAAATTAATGAAATAAAAAAGCATAATAGAGCAAATCAGTTAAGTCAAAACTTGCTTCTTTTAAAAGACTAGTACAACTGATAAACTACTAGAGACTGATATTTAGAAGAATAAATTAGCAATATTAGAAATAAAACATGGACATCATTACAGAAACTATAAGCATTAAAAGTTAGTAAATAGATTGTAAATATCTTTATGCAAATAACTTTCAAAATTTAGATCAAATAATTTTTTGAAAACACAACTTACCAAATATATACACAAGAAGAGAAATAGCACTGTGTTTATCAAATAAGTTCATATGTAATTAAAATCTTTCCCAACATAGAACCCGTAGCCCAGAGTTTTTATCAGCGAATTATTTTAAATATTTAAGAAGAAAATAGCACAATATTATACAAATTTTTCCATAAAATAAAGAGGAAACATCCACCAACTCATTTTATAAAATCCACACAACCTCATAAAAGACAATATAATGTAATAGGTAATAGGAAATAGGCCAATATAGCTCACGAACAAAAATGCAAAAAAATTCAAACATAATATTAGTAAACCAAATTCAGAAATTAAGAAAAAGATAATGCATTAGAACCAAGTTCAACTGTAATGCAAGGTCCATTCTATTTAGAAATCAGTTTATATCAATTAATTTACAATAATATAATTCACTCCAGTAGCAAAAAATATGACATAATAATCTTCGGACATGCAGAAAAAGCATTTGATGAAAATCAACATATTGCTAATTAAAAATAAAAGCTCTTAGCAAACTAGAAATAAATTATGAAAAATACTTTAGGGGAGGAGCCAAGATGGCGGAGGAGTAGGACGGGGAGAACACTTTCTCCCCCACAAATTCATCAAAAGAGCATTTAAACGTCGAGTAAATTCCACAAAACAACTTCTGAATGCCGGCAGAGGACATCAGGCACCCAGAAAAGCAATCCAACTCTTCAAAAGGAGCGCGACTGAACAAAGAGAAGAAATACAGCTCCACCCATCAGAACACCGACACAAGCTTCCCTAACCAGGAAACCTTGACAAGCCACCTGTACAAACCCACACACAGCGAGGAAAAGCCACAATAAAGAGAACTCCACAAACTGCCAGAATACAGAAAGGACACCCCAAACTCAGCAATTTAAACAAGATGAAGAGACAGAGGAATAGCCAGCAGATAAAGGAACAGGATAAATGCCCACCAAACCAAACAAAAGAGGAAGAGATAGGGAATCTACCTGATAAAGAATTCCGAATAATGATAGTGAAATTGATCCAAAATCTTGAAATTAAAATGGAATCACAGATAAATAGCTTGGAGACAAGGATTGAGAAGATGCAAGAAAGGTTTAACAAGGACCTAGAAGAAATAAAAAAGAGTCAATATATAATGAATAATGCAATAAATGAAATTAAAAACACTCTGGAGGCAACAAATAGTAGAATAACAGAGGCAGAAGATAGGATTAGTGAATTAGAAGATAGAATGGTAGAAATAAATGAATCAGAGAGAATAAAAGAAAAACGAATTAAAAGAAATGAGGACAATCTCAGAGACCTCCAGGACAATATTAAACGCTACAACATTCGAATCATAGGGGTTCCAGAAGAAGAAGACAAAAAGAAAGACCATGAGAAAATACTTGAGGAGATAATAGTTGAAAACTTCCCTAAACTGGGGAAGGAAATAATCACCCAAGTCCAAGAAACCCAGAGAATCCCAAACAGGATAAAGCCAAGGCGAAACACCCCAAGACACATATTAATCAAATTAACAAAGATCAAACACAAAGAACAAATATTAAAAGCAGCAAGGGAAAAACAACAAATAACACACAAGGGAATTCCCATAAGGATAACAGCTGATCTTTCAATAGAAACTCTTCAAGCCAGGAGGGAATGGCAAGACATTCTTAAAATGATGAAAGAAAATAACCTACAGCCCAGATTATTGTACCCAGCAAGGATTTCATTCAAGTATGAAGGAGAAATCAAAAGCTTCTCAGACAAGCAAAAGCTGAGAGAATTCTGCACCACCAAACCAGCTCTCCAACAAATACTAAAGGATATTCTCTAGACAGGAAACACAAAAATGGTGTATAAATTCGAACCCCAAACAATAAAGTAAATGGCAACGGGATCATACTTATCAGTAATTACCTTAAACGTAAATGGGTTGAATGCCCCAACCAAAAGACAAAGACTGGCTGAATGGATACAAAAACAAGACCCCTACATATGTTGTCTACAGGAGACCCACCTCAAAACAGGGGACACATACAGACTGAAAGTGAAGGGCTGGAAAAAGATTTTCCATGCAAATAGGGACCAAAAGAAAGCAGGAGTAGCAATACTCATATCAGATAAAATAGACTTTAAAACAAAGGCTGTGAAAAGAGACAAAGAAGGTCACTACATAATGATCAAAGGATCAATCCAAGAAGAAGATATAACAATTATAAATATATATGCACCCAACACGGGAGCACCGCAGTATGTAAGACAAATGCTAACAAGTATGAAAGGAGAAATTAACAATAACACAATAATAATGGGAGACTTTAATACCCCACTCACACCTATGGATAGATCAACTAAACAGAAAATTAACAAGGAAACACAAACTTTAAATGATACAATAGACCAGTTAGACCTAATTGATATCTATAGGACATTTCATCCCAAAACAATGAATTACACCTTTTTCTCAAGCGCACATGGAACCTTCTCCAGGATAGATCACATCCTGGGCCATAAAGCTAGCCTTGGTAAATTCAAAAAAATAGAAATCATTCCAAGCATCTTTTCTGACCACAATGCAGTAAGATTAGATTTCAATTACAGGAGAAAAACTATTAAAAATTCCAACATATGGAGGCTGAACAACACCCTGCTGAATAACCAACAAATCACAGAAGAAATCAAAAAAGAAATCAAAATTTGCATAGAAACGAATGAAAATGAAAACACAACAACCCAAAACCTGTGGGACACAGTAAAAGCAGTCCTAAGGGGAAAGTTCATAGCAATACAGGCACACCTCAAGAAACAAGAAAAAAGTCAAATAAATAACCTAACTCTACACCTAAAGCAACTAGAAAAGGAAGAAATTAAGAACCCCAGGGTTAGTAGAAGGAAAGAAATCTTAAAAATTAGAGCAGAAATAAATGCAAAAGAAACAAAAGAGATCATAGCAAAAATCAACAAAGCCAAAAGCTGGTTCTTTGAAAGGATAAATAAAATTGACAAACCATTAGCCAGACTCATCAAGAAACAAAGGGAGAAAAATCAAATCAATAAAATTAGAAACGAAAATGGAGAGATCACAACAGACAACACAGAAATACAAAGGATCATAAGAGACTATTATCAACAATTATATGCCAATAAAATGGACAACGAGGAAGAAATGGACAAATTCTTAGAAAAGTACAACTTTCCAAAACTCGACCAGGAAGAAATAGAAAACCTTAACAGACCCATCACAAGCACGGAAATTGAAACTGTAATCAAAAATCTTCCAGCAAACAAAAGCCCAGGTCCAGACGGCTTCACAGCTGAATTCTACCAAAAATTTAGAGAAGAGCTAACACCTATCCTGCTCAAACTCTTCCAGAAAATTGCAGAGGAAGGTAAACTTCCAAACTCATTCTATGAGGCCACCATCACCCTAATACCAAAACCTGACAAAGATCCCACAAAAAAAGAAAACTACAGGCCAATATCACTGATGAACATAGATGCAAAAATCCTTAACAAAATTCTAGCAATCAGAATCCAACAACACATTAAAAAGATCATACACCATGACCAAGTGGGCTTTATCCCAGGGATGCAAGGATTCTTCAATATCCGCAAATCAATCAATGTAACACACCACATTAACAAATTGAAAAATAAAAACCATATGATTATCTCAATAGATGCAGAGAAAGCCTTTGACAAAATTCAACATCCATTTATGATAAAAACTCTCCAGAAAGCAGGCATAGAAGGAACATACCTCAACATAATAAAAGCTATATATGACAAACCCACAGCAAACATTATCCTCAATGGTGAAAAATTGAAAGCATTTCCTCTAAAGTCAGGAACAAGACAAGGGTGCCTACTTTCACCATTACTATTCAACATAGTTTTGGAAGTTTTGGCCACAGCAATCAGAGCAGAAAAAGAAATAAAAGGAATCCAAATTGGAAAAGAAGAAGTAAAACTCTCACTATTTGCAGATGACATGATCCTCTACATAGAAAACCCTAAAGACTCCACCAGAAAATTACTAGAACTAATCAATGATTATAGTAAAGTTGCAGGATATAAAATCAACACACAGAAATCCCTTGCATTCCTATACACTAATAATGAGAAAACAGAAAGAGAAATTAAGGAAACAATTCCATTCACCATTGCAACGAAAAGAATAAAATACTTAGGAATATATCTACCTAAAGAAACTAAAGACCTATATATAGAAAACTATAAAACACTGGTGAAAGAAATCAAAGAGGACACTAATAGATGGAGAAATATACCATGTTCATGGATTGGAAGAATCAATATAGTGAAAATGAGTATACTACCCAAAGCAATTTATAGATTCAATGCAATCCCCATCAAGCTACCAACGGTATTCTTCACAGAGCTAGAACAAATAATTTCACAATTTGTATGGAAATACAAAAAACCTCGAATAGCCAAAGCGATCTTGAGAAAGAAAAATGGAACTGGAGGAATCAACCTACCTGACTTCAGGCTCTAATACAAAGCCACAGTTATCAAAACAGTATGGTACTGGCACAAAGACAGAAATATAGATCAATGGAACAAAATAGAAAGCCCAGAGATAAATCCACACACATATGGACACCTTATCTTTGACAAAGGAGGCAAGAATATACAATGGATTAAAGACAATCTCTTTAACAAGTGGTGCTGGGAAATCTGGTCAACCACTTGTAAAAGAATGAAACTAGAACACTTTCTAACACCATATACAAAAATAAACTCAAAATGGATTAAAGATCTAAACGTAAGACCAGAAACTATAAAACTCCTAGAGGAGAACATAGGCAAAACACTCTCTGACATACATCACAGCAGGATCCTCTATGACCCACCTCCCAGAATATTGGAAATAAAAGCAAAAATAAACAAATGGGACCTAATTAAACTTAAAAGCTTCTGCACATCAAAGGAAACTATTAGCAAGGTGAAAAGACAGCCTTCAGAATGGGAGAAAATAATAGCAAATGAAGCAACCGACAAACAACTAATCTCAAAAATATACAAGCAACTCCTACAGCTCAACTCCAGAAAAATAAATGACCCAATCAAAAAATGGGCCAAAGATCTAAATAGACATTTCTCCAAAGAAGACATACAGATGGCTAACAAACACATGAAAAGATGCTCAACATCACTCATTATCAGAGAAATGCAAATCAAAACCACTATGAGGTACCATTTCACACCAGTCAGAATGGCTGCGATCCAAAAGTCTACAAATAATAAATGCTGGAGAGGGTGTGGAGAAAAGGGAACCCTCTTACACTGTTGGTGGGAATGCAAACTAGTACAGCCACTATGGAGAACAGTGTGGAGATTCCTTAAAAAACTGGAAATAGAACTGCCTTATGATCCAGCAATCCCACTGCTGGGCATACACACTGAGGAAACCAGAAGGGAAAGAGACACGTGTACCCCAATGTTCATCGCAGCACTGTTTATAATAGCCAGGACATGGAAGCAACCTAGATGTCCATCAGCAGATGAATGGATAAGAAAGCTATGGTACATATACACAATGGAGTATTACTCAGCCATTAAAAAGAATACATTTGAATCAGTTCTAATGAGGTGGATGAAACTGGAGCCTATTATACAGAGTGAAGTAAGCCAGAAGGAAAAACACCAGTACAGTATACTAACGCATATATATGGAATTTAGAAAGATGGCAATGATAACCCTGTATATGAGACAGCAAAAGAGACACTGATGTATAGAACAGTCTTATGGACTCTGTGGGAGAGGGAGAGGGTGGGAAGATTTGGGAGAATGGCATTGAAACATGTGCAATGTCATGTATGAAATGAGATGCCAGTCCAGGTTCAATGCACGATGCTGGATGCTTGGGGCTGGTGCACTGGGACGACCCAGAGGGATGGTATAGGGAGGGAGGAGGGAGGAGGGTTCAGGATGGGGAACACATGTATACCTGTGGTGGATTCATTTTGATATTTGGCAAAACTAATACAATTATGTAAGGTTTAAAAATAAAATAAAATTAATTTAAAAAAAAAGAAAGAAAGAGAAAAAAAAAAAAAACTTTAAAATAGTAAAATACTGGAAACTTTTCCCCAAAGATCAAGAATGAAAAAGAATCTCACTATTATTATTTGTAGTCAATATTCTACTGCAGATTCTATTCAATTTAATTAGAAAGGATAAATTAAAATTCACATAATCAGAAAAAAGAAATAAAACTATCATTATTTGTAAGTGATTATAAGGTAGAAAGTCTAAATTAATCTCCAGATAAGCTTTAGAATTAACCTATGAACATAGAATACTTTCTGAATATGAGATCATTATGAAAATGTCAAACTTTTGTATACTGTAGCAATATATATTTCTTTTGAAGAAGAAATTTCAAAAATTATATCATTTAAAATAGCACCAAAAACTTTCTAATGCCACATATTTAAGAATAAACCTAATGAAAAATGCAAAATAGTCCTCCACAATAAAAGACCTATTAATATTTCTGAGGGAAATTAATACAAACCTAAATAGAACAATAACCACATTTATGGCTTGAAACAATAATTTCAAGATGTCAATTCTCTCCCAAACTGATCTACAGACTCAATGTTATCATCATCAAAATCATATTGAATTTTTCTGTGTGAAGATTAACAACCTGGTTTTAAAATTCATATCAAATTGCAAAAAGCAAGAAAACCAAGTCAATCTTCAAGAATAGGAAAGTTGGAAAATTCACATTTCCTTATATCAGGACTTAGTATGAAGCTACATTAAGAAGACAGGGTGGTATTGGTACAGTACAGACAAATAGACCAATAGAACAGAATAGAAAGTCAAGAAGCAAACCTTATACATGCAGTCACTTAATTTAAAACAAAGGTGGCACTGCAGTGCAGTGGGGAAAAGATGGTCGTTTCAATAGTGGTGGATCAATTAAGTATCTATGTCGGGGAAAGGCATTCTTGACCTTCCAACTTGCACCATAAACAGAAATCAACTTTAGATAGATTCTAGGTATAACTGGGGAAAATAAGACAATCAAGTTACTAGGAAATGACAGAGGAAAGTTTTCATGACCTTTAGATGAGCAAGAATTTCTTAGACAAATATATCATAAAGGAAAAGATTGATAAATAGGAATAGTTTAAAATTAATAATTTTTTTCATGAAAAGACACTAATAAGAAAGTAAAGTTGTATATCTGAAACTAACACAATATTGTAAATCAAATGCAGTTTAATTTTAAAAAATAAAGTAAAAAGTTAAGCCAATAGTGGAAGAAGATGGTTATTTTATATATATTCCTGGTTGACTCAGCAGGTAAGGAATCTGCCTGCAATGCAGAAGATGCAGGAAATGAAGATTTGATGCTTCAGTAGGGAAGACTCCTGGAGAAGGGCCTGGCAACCCACTCCAGTATTCTTGCCTGGGAAATCCCATGGACACAGGAGCCAGGCAGGCTACAGTCCATAGGGTCGCAAAGAGTTGGACATGACTGAAGTGACTGAGCCCACACACATGCAACAAAGGATTTATATCCACGATTTATGAAGAACTACAAATCCACAGGGAAAATACTGACAAAAATTCTTAGAGAACAATAAACCAAAAACAACTCACCTGAATAAGCATTTTACAATGGAAAATATATAAATGGTTAATAAATACATGAAAAGGTGGTCAACATCATTAGTTACTAAGGAACTACAAATAAAAACCACAATGCAATGCCATTATGCACTCAAGAAAATAGCTAAAATGAAAAAAATAAATCACAATTTCAAGTATCGGCACATGGAATTTTCATTCACTGTGTTGAGAAACAAATCGTGGTATGTTCACAAAATGAAATATTATATATCAATGAAACTGAACAAACTGAACAAACTAATAACATGAATAAATCTCACAAACTAAATTTTGAAGGAAATTGGTGGTAGTAGTGGTTTAGTCGCTAAGTCATATCCGACTCTTGCGATCCCATGGACTGTGCCCTTCAGGCTCTTCTGTCCATGGGATTCTCCAGGCAAGAACACTGGAGTTGGCTGCCAAGAAATTAGCCAGATGTAGATTATCACATACGGAATGAGTTATTTTATATGAAGTTCAAATGTATGCAAAAAAGCCTATAGTGATAGAAGCTGAATTAATTGTTGCATCTGAGGACAGTAATCATTGGAAGGGCCAGGGAAATTTTGAGGTGCTGGTAATGCTCTTTATATTGATCTGGAGAGTGATTACATAAGTGTTTTCACTTTGTTAAAATTCATCAAGCTGGACTTTTATGATTTGTGCATTTTTTTGTCAGTATGTTATACTCAATTTAAAAGTTCACATTAAAAAAAAGTCCATCTTCGAGACAATTATCTTAGTGTAAATCAGAAGTCCTATTTTGGAATTCAAAACCCGAACATTGGATCTTTCTCTGTTCATTCTGATATAACAGTCCTAAGCTTCCCCAAAGCATTGGATGCCTCTGGCTGGATAGCAGATCATGTAAAAAGAAGTACAAAAAGGAAAAGAACATTAATATATTTCAAAAATATTATCTTTGCTACACTTTTCATAAAGCCTAGAATCAAAAGATCAAACAGATGTAAATTAAAACTGTGATATGATTTTTCAAGATAATGGAAAAATATCTTTGAGAGGATATCTTTAGTGGTAGAAAGAACACTTAGAAATACTTATTGCATATGGTATTGACAGATGCATTCTGAAGGAAAATTTGGGAAAACTTGTAAAAAGTGCATACTATTTGACCTAATAATGCCCCTCTCAGAAATATGACTTTAAGAAAAAAGGATGAGGATTTATCTATAAGGCTTTTCTTTGCAATCTCAAGACATAAAGAAATGTGAGAAAAGATCTAACTGTCCAATGGTAAAGAAGTTATGATATATTCATATATAAAACCATAGAAATATATATTTTGAAAAAGAAGGATATTCATACTTTATTTTAGGTAGGAAAAAAAAGTCACAAGTCAACACTGCAGGATTTCATTCTTAAAATACATATTGAAGAAAAATCCAGTGGGCCAGGAGGAATTGCCTCTGGATGATGGAGCCATTCCTTCATTGATTAATTCAATGTTTATAACCAGGCCCAATGTTAGGGAACAGGTGTACAAAGACAAACACATTCTCTGCCATTGTGGAGATTAAAGCCTGGAAGAAGCTACAAGCCCTCACCTATCTCACCCCACTAGAGCTTCCTAAGCAAAGGTTCAGCAAGAAAGAGGGAAAGAGAAAGGAATCTCATGATCCCATATCCTCCCCTCTAGCTCTTCTCCATTTCTCTGTTTTCTTTTACAGTAAAATTCCTCCATGTAGGTTACTCAACAGCTGTTCTTCCCATTCCCTTTTGAGCTGTCTCCAATCAGAGTTCTATGCCCACTATGCCACCAAAATTGCTGCCTCCGTGTTGCTAAAAGCAATGATCAATTCTCATCTAAACAGACACAAGGATTGTTGAAAACTTTCACAGGCCAAAAACCAACACTTTTTAACCTGAAGTTTCCCAGCTACAAATCAAAACTGTTTCCTGGGGCTGTTTGCTTAACAAAGGTGGAAAAAGCTGATAACCTCCTGTCTCTAGTTGCTCCTCACTAGAAATGGAAATCAGAATGAAAGCTTGTTAAATAGGTTCTAAGAGCCAAGAGGGTCATAAAGTCATTTTTGTTTGAGTTTGAATTTGTTTTACACGCTAAAGCAATCTCAAAATACAAAAAGAACAAACAGAGACATACTTAAAATGAGAAATGAGATTCATACTTGCCCATTTATTCTCCATCTGGGTAACCATGGAATGATATTTCCATAACTTTAAATACACCAGAATTACAGCCTAGTGGTTGAAAGCAGACATTGGAATCTGGCTTCCTATATTCAAATCCTGTCTCTATCATTCTTTGAACTTTGTAACTTAAGCAAGTTTATTAAGTAGTATCTTTGAGCCTCAGTTTCCTCACCTATAAAATGGAGAAAATAATAGTAAACAGGCTGTTGTATGGATTAAATGTGATATAGTAAAGTTCTTGTGATAGGACCTAATAAAAGTCCTGAAAAATAACTGTTAATTGTTGCCTTCTAAATACAAAATGACTCACTTCTTTTAACAGAAACATAAAGGATTTTTGTAAACATTTTAAGTCCCAGTGGACTCAAATTAAAGATTTGCAGCACCATCTACTATATTACATCTGAAATTTGAAAAATGAAAAATTAATTATTTGGTTATTCAATTCAGATAACTAATATGGATTATTAAAATACTTTTTCCTCACAAAATATCTTTGGTTTCCTTTAAAAATATGTCCTGCATTCTCCAGGTTGCATTTATCACCAAAGTGGCAATTTCCAGTATCCTATGCTGCTCAGCATCCACAGAAGCCCATACTTTCCTGGAAACTCCTGTCCAATTGTGGCTTCAGAAGAGCAGGATGGTTCAAAGACTGCTTGGAAGTGATGTAGACATCAGAGAGGTCATGCTTGACAATTATTTTTGCCCTGCCAGTCTCTGAGCTCATGGATTATTTACATAGTGCTTTACAATTGCTAGATCAGATCATATAATTCTCTCTCCAGGTTTCATGGTTGGTTAGATAACTCTGTTATAGCTTCATTCATTGAAATCACAATACTGCTATATACATGATTTACATGGGGCAGAGCAGTCCTTAAATCTCCATAGCCCCACACCACCGTATGTAAGTTTTTGCAGCATCAGATTTATTCTTTCCATCTGGATCATACCTATTGTCACACACACATACTATTGTATCTTCCATCTGGAAGGAAAGAAGGGAGGGAGAGAGGGAAAGAAAAGAGGAAGAAGGAAGGGAAGAAGAGAGGAAGGAATCTTATGGTCTCATATTCCCCCTCTAGCTCTTCTCCATTTCTGTTTTCCTTTATAGTATAACTCCTCCATGTAGGTTGAAGAAGTGAAGTGAAGGTTGCTCAGTCACGTCTGACCCTTTGTGACCCATGGACTCGTGCAATTCTCCAGGCCAGAATACTGGAGTGGGTACCCTTTCCCTCCTCCAAGGGATCATCCCCACCCAGGGATCGAACCCAGTCTCCCACATTGCAGGTGGATTCTTTACCATCTGAGCCACTAGAGAAGTCCATGTAGGTTACTCACTAACCATTCTTCCCATTCCCCCTTAAACTGTCTCCACTTCATTCCTACTATGCTACCAAAGCTGCTCCCTCCATATTGCTAAAAGCAATGATCAGTTCTCATCTAATCTAACCTCTCTCAGCCACAGTTGCTCTACTTGCTCACTTCCTCCTTCTTGAAATGTTTTCTTTACAAGCACAATCTCCTGGTTTCCCTCCAACCACACTGCCCACTTTTCTGTAGACTTCTTTTTTGCCTTCTCCCCATCTTCCCAACACCCAAATATCATAATGCCCCAAGGCTCCTACCTGCATAATCTCTTCTTATTCCATGGCTTTAAATGTCACCTGTACACTTTTTGTTAGAGAGTGTGCTTGGCCACTCAGTCATATCCAACTCATTGCAACCCCATGGGCTGTAGCCTGCCAGGCTTCTCTGTCCGTGGGCTTTTTTAGGCAAGAATACTGGAGTGGGTTACAATTCCTTCTCCAGGGGATCTTCCTGACCCAGGATTCGAATGCATGTCTCCTGTGTCTGCTGCATTTCAGATGGATTCTTAACCCACTGAGCCACTGGGTAAGCCCCTATACGCTGACATGTGTCTCCAACTCTGACCTCTCTCCTGAGCTCCAGCTGCTCAACATCTCCCTTTGATTTTCACCACCCCTCAAACTGGTTGTTTTGCCAGGCTTCCTCATTTCAGGGAATAGTATATACCATTTCACCCAGGTACTCTGGCTTAAAACCTTGCTGCCATCTCAACTTCTCTCTCTCAAACCTCACATCCAATTTATCATCCAATTCCTCCCATTCTTTGCATAATATAACCCATAAACCATCACTTCTTGGCCTTTACTGTTACCATCCTTGTCCTAGCCACCATAATTTCTCCTGTGGATTACTCAATAGCCTTGTCCAGTACCCTTGCCTATATTTTTGTCCTTCTACAGTCTGTTCTCCACACAATGTGATCAATTTAAAATGTCAATCAAATTTTGCCAGTCCTCTGCTTAGAAGAATCCAAGAGCTTTCATTCACCTTTGAGACAAATTCAGAACTCCTCACCATGCCTTCTAAAGGCCCTGAACGTCTACTGCCCACCTCCTATCTTCTTCCCATATGCCAAAGTCATTTTTGCCTCATAGCCTTTGAACTTACTGTTCCCTCTCACTTAGACACTCTTTTCCAATGTCTACATGGCTGACTTCTCTTTGACATTAAGGCCTAAAATCAGATGTCATCTCCCGGCACCCAGAAAGACCTTCCCAACCACCCCTCACTGCCCACCCCTAATCCCGTCATTTTCTATCACATCATCCTGTTTTCTTATTCTCACTATCTAGTGCATGTACTTGTTTACTTGTTTCTTGCCTGCATCCCTGCTAAAACATTCAGTTCTTTTGAATAGGGCCTTTGTTTTGTTTGCTGTTCTATCCTTGAGTCTAGAGCAATGGCTTAAATATAAATTTATTGAGTGGATGAATAATAAATATTTGGCTTAATGGACCATGGGATGTACAGGTAAGTGGCTGTAAATTCATTCTAGAGGTGTTTCTTTGCCCTATGGGAAAGATGAGATGTGAAGAAAGTGTGGAGTATGAGTTCACATCCTATAGTCCTGAGCTCTGACTCTGTCAGGAGGGATAGTCTCTACTTAGAGGCTCTGTTGATAGTATGAGAATTTGCCTGCGGGATGTGGCTCACAGCCGATGGACCTGTGCTGGCTTCAGAGGTTGCACCGTCAGCCCAAACCAGTATCTAAGGGGCTTTTACAGGGCTTCTATCCCCAGTGTGTCTATAGCAAACTTTGAACACACCATCATCTCTTTTTCTTTTCTTTTTTTTTTTATAGCTTCTGGATTTCTTTTTTTTTTTCTAATCCTTCCTCACAATTTCTTCCCCCTTCCAATAGTCACGTATGGATGTGAGAGTTGGACCATAAAGAAGGCTGAGCACTGAAGGACTGATGCTTTCAAACTGTAGTTCTGGAGAAGATTCTTGAGAGTCCTTTGGACTGCAAGGAGATCAAACCAGTCAATCCTAAAGGAAATCAATCCTAATATGCATTGGAAGGACTAATGTTGAAGCTGAAGCTCTAATACTTTGGCCACATGATGTGAAGAGCTGACTCATTAGAAAAGACCCTCATGCTAGGAAAGATTGAGGGCAGGAGAAGAAGGGGATGGCAGAGGATGAGATGGTTGGATGACATCACCGACACAATGGACATGAGTTTGAGCAAGCTCCAGGAGATAGTGAACAACAGGGAGGCCTGGTGTGCTGCGGTCCATGGGATCACAGAGTCGCACATGACTGAGTGACTGAACAACAACAACACCTCTCTGTTCCCCAGCATTCTTGACTCTGTATGAGTGGGCTTTCTGTTCACCTGGAAGAGTGTGGCTATTTACTGCTGACTGGACTGTCTGCTCGTGAACCAGAGGGAACCATGTGAGTATGAGACCTGGTAAAAAAGAGTCATTCTGTATACATAAATCCATTTTTGAGTCAGTGGCAACTCACCATGTTGGTTCTTTTTTCTCCCACAAACACAAAAAGCCTAATTTGAAAGCAATTAAGCAATAAGAAAACTCTGCAAAGATCAGTGCTAGGAGTTTTCACCCTCTACTGACTCAACCACTGGTTATGGGTAACTCTTCAGTGATCTTAGTAAACAAAGATGAGAATCTGAATGATTAGCATTCATCAAGAAGTGAGGAGACAGAAGCTGGTTGTTCACATAGTTCTCTTTTCTGTTTCTCCCATCAGTGAAGCTAGAATAGATATATCAGGAAGGAAAACTAAATTGGAAGATGAGGGAAATTATTCATTTGAGTTCTGCCGAATGTGTTCTAGCTTCTCTTTCTCATTCCAACTTGCTCAAGTAAAACTGTTAAATTTTAGATGGAAAAAAAGCATATAACATCTAACAAAAACTAATTTTCCCAATAAATTTCCCCCATGTATGATCATGTACATTGTCAAATTGTACGTGTTCATCTGCACTCAGTAGATTTTCAGGAAATGTACAAATGAATGAATAGAAAAAATAAGCCATTAATGAAACTTAAGCTCTTTGTCAAAGTGGAATGACAAAATTCAGTCTTAGAGAATTACTATAGTAGGGTGAAGCACTTTTAAAAGATAAACTCACTGAACCAATTGAAAGTCAGCATTGATTGGTGTCTTATTTAGCTAGTTATTCCCACATTTATCATATTCTACAGTGGCCGCAGGACTGGAAAAAGTCAGTTTTCATTCCAATCCCAAAGAAAGGCAATGCCAAAGAATGCTCAAACTACTGCACAATTGCACTCATCTCACACACTAGTAAAGTAATGGTCAAAATTCTCCAAGCCAGGCTTCAGCAATACGTGAACCGTGAACTCACACATGTTCAAGCTGGTTTTAGAAAAGGCAGAGGAACCAAAGACAAATTGCCAACATCTGCTGGATCATTGAAAAAGCAAGAGAGTTCCAGACAAACATCTATTTCTGCTTTATTGACTATGCCAAAGCCTTTGACTGTGTGGATCACAATAAACTGGAAAATTCTGAAAGAGATGGGAATACCAGACCACCTGACCTGCCTCTTGAGAAACCTGTATGCAGATCAGGAAGCAACAGTTAGAACTGGACATGGAACAATAGACTGGTTCCAAATAGGAAAAGGAGTATGTCAAGGTTGTATATTGTCACCCTGCTTATTTAACTTCTATGCAGAGTACATCATGAGAAATGCTGGGCTGGAGGAAGCACAAGCTGGAATCAAGATTGCCGGGAGAAATATCAACAACCTCAGATATGCAGATGACACCACCCTTATGGCAGAAAGTGAAGAGGAACTCAAAAGCCTCTTGATGAAAGTGAAAGAGGAGAGGGAAAAAGTTGGCTTAAAACTCAACATTCAGAAAACAAGGATCATGGCATCTGGTCCCATCACTTCATGGGAAATAGATGGGGAAACAGTAGAAACAGTGTCAGACTTTATTATGGGGGGCTCCAAAATCACTGCAGATGGTGATTGCAGCCATGAAATTAAAAGACGCTTACTCCTTGGAGGAAAGTTATGACCAACCTAGATAGCATATTCAAAAGCAGAGACATTACTTTGCCAACAAAGGTCCATCTAGTCAAGGCTATGGTTTTTCCAGTAGTCATGTATGGATGTGAGAGTTGGCCTGTGAAGAAGGCTGAGCACCGAAGAATTGATGCTTTTGAAGTGTGGTGTTGGAGAAGACTCTTGAGAGTCCCTTGGACCCAAGGAGATCCAACCAGTCCATCCTAAAGCAGATCAGTCCTGGGTGTTCATTGGAAGGACTGATGCTGAGGCTGAAACTCCAATACTTTGGCCACCTCATGCGAAGAGTTGACTCATTTGGAAAAGACTCTGATGCTGGGAGGGATTAGGGGCAAGAGGAGAAGGGGACGACAGAGGATGAGATGGCTGGACGGCATCACCAACCTGAGGGACATGAGTTTGGGTAAACTTTGGGAGTTGGTGATGGACAGGGAGACCTGGTGTGCTATGATTCATGAAGTCACAAAGAGTTGTACACGACTGAGCAACCGAACTGAGATGAACTGTTCAGAAACCTAATTAGTCACATTGCATTTATAATCAGATATACTTTTAAAAATAGAAAGTGAGAGACAAGAAAATGCAGCTCCCATTAAGACTCAACAGTTGTGGACCCCAGGCACACAGCTGAAGCAAAAAAGATGAGTAGAAGCAGGTATATATGAGCTTAAATCCCAAACTTGATGCTATGTTACCATATTTCAACTCATCCTGCTGCTGCTGCTGCTAAGTCGCTTCAGTCGTGTCCGACTCTGTGAGACCCCAGAGACGGCAGCTCACCAGGCTCCCCCATCCCTGAGATTCTCCAGGCAAGAACACTGGAGTGGGTTGCCATTTCCTTCTCCATCAACTCATCCTACTATATAACAAAAATAGCAGCCCAAATCCTTCTTCTGGTGGTTACACATTTATAAATTCTTAGAGATAGTTCAAGTCAAAAGCTTCAGGGCTATTAAAAGGGCTACCTTATATTCCTGTAGAAAAACCCATAGATCTTGTCATTCAGACAAGAAAATGCAAACATTTCATGTGAAGTTATAATGAGGTTGAGTAGGAGTTTTGATTTAATTATAGATTGGAGGGTATGTTCCTAAACTTTTGTAGCTAATGTCGTGGAGGGCAATTGAGCCCCTACTAAACAACTCTTGATGTCATAAAATCCTAAACAAAGCTGGGATCCAGGAAAATAATTTTTATGAATTATATTTATGAAAAGTATCACTTAACTTTCAATCAAGATCCAAAATTATCTCCGTTAGTAGATCAAAGTAAATTCAACATAGTTAAATAACATCTTCTTCCTTGATTCTACAAACATGTATTAAATTCCTCTTCTGTGTCAGGCTGCACACTCAGCTTTGTATAACGCTTTGTAATACATACAAATGCATCATCTCACTTGATTCTCTTACTAGGCCTGTGGAGCTACTGTTATTATTATTTCTACTTTACAGTTAAATAAACAGAAGCCTAGAGAATTTAAGTGCCCAAGATCAGTAAATAAGAAATGGAGCTCATTCTTAACCCACATTTTTTCTTATGGAATTGGGTGTGTTGCTTAAAACTGTTTAAGAACTAAATCCTAAAGTAAAATCTTCACCATATTTTAAGTCTTAATAATATAGATTTTCCAAGTTCCTTTCAACCAATCAAAGCCTGAAAGATTCTGTAATAAAACCACAACTCTTTTGAATTGTCCCTCTCTAAGTGAGACATGTTATTTTGGGCAGCCTCATGTGATGAAAGAGATAATGGGTTCTTTGGGCAGTAATGAAAACAAAATCACTACTTTGACAGCAAGCAAAATAGAAATTGAAACTTTTAAAAAATAGGATTTTCTGATTTCACAAATGAGCCGTCAAGAAACTTTGGATTTAATGTCATGGTGTTATTTTCTCTGTCACTTAAAATAATAACATGCCAATTTATGAAGTCCTTTGGGCTCACTTTAACATGTAAATGAACAGCTGAAATTCTATTTGAAAACTTAAGCTTTGATATATAGGATTAAAAAATAGAGACGTGTGGGGAAAAGTGTTCTGGTCTGGGTAGGTCCTCAAGCCCAAGACAGCAGGCTTGGATGGGCTGAAGACAGCAGGGGAGTTGGGTCTTCAGGGTCACAGCCAATCAGGAAAGCCTGGCTATGTGAGGCAGAGCATCCATGGAGCAGTGCTTTTTAGCTATACAGTTTAAAATTGTATGGGTTTCTATTTTTCTGTTGCAAGTGAAGATGAAGGTGGCATATGGCCAACCAACAGATTCCAAGAGAAGAGGTCTGAGGAAGAGTTCACATCCAGTGGATCATCAGAAAAGCTTGCTCTGCCAGATTAGGCAAATGAACAAGGATGGCCAGCAGAGGAAAAGACCCAGTAGCAATTCCTAACAGAGAGTCAGGCACAGTAAAGAATCTGAGATTTTAGCCTCTTTTCAAGCTAAGATGTTCACCTGCCACAATTTAACTGATCCTGGCAGAAGACACAAGACTCCTGTGTCAGAGACAAAGGACTTGACACTCCGGGCACAGCAGACAGCACAAGTATCAACATGTTTGCATCAGTTCTCTTGTTCCCAAGTTCCCTGGGGCAATGTGTATGAACCCCCATGCATGCCTGCACATGCTGTGGGTTTCATATGGGAAAGGAGCCCTGACCTTAGAGAACATAAATCTTTTATAATGAGTAGCAAGTTTGCTGGCCTTTTGCTCTGAAAGGAGACTATCTTCCAAGGCTGCTATACAAATATCTTGAAAAGAAAGTCCAGAAATGCAAGAGAAATACAGGGGGAATTATCTCTTAACAAAGAGCTGCCTTCTGGGTGGCTCTACATCCAGTTTCTCAGCTGTGGTCACTTTAAAGGACAACTTTGACCCAATCATAATGTATTCTCTGAAAATCTGGACAAGAAGGGAAGAATCTGCCCTGCGTTGGGCTCTCCAAAAGCAGACTTTGAGATGAAGATTCATATGTGAAATATTTATTAAAGAAATTATCCCAGAACAATTCAGTAACTAAAGAATGAGGGGGAAGCAATACTGAAGAGGGAATCTCAGGTAAAGTTCTGTGATAGCTTTAGCCGATCCTGAAGGAAAACTCTGGAATGTAGATTATGCCTCAGAATTGTCCCCATCTGAAGAAAGGGATCTGAGCTTTCAAACTCCTGTCCCTTTCAGTCATTGGCCAAGGCCATTCCAAGGAGGATATAAACTCCTAGGCACTTAAAGCTCTCTGTGCTTGAGAGAAAAGTAGCTCCAATACCCTGCAGACAAGGTCATAAGGAAGAGACACTACAGGAGGCAAAAGCATAGTGAAACAAGGGGAGAGGCACACAGAAATGGTGAAGAGGGCTGAAGTGATCTAATTGCTTAGATCCACTTACGTTCACTTCATACTTTATCAGTTCAGTTCAGTCACTCAGTTGTGTCCAACTCTTTGTGACCCAATGGACTGCAGCAAGCCAGGCTTCCCTATCCATCACCAACTCCTGGAGCTTGCTCAAACTCATGTCCATCCAACCATCTCATCCTCTGTTGTCCTCTTCTCCTCCTGCCTTCAATCTTTCCCAGCATCTGTGTCTTTTCAAATGAGTCAGTTGTTCGCATCAGGTGGCCAAGGTATTGGAGTTTCAGCTTCAGCATCAGTCCTTCCAATGAATATTCAGGACTGATTTCCTTTAGGATTGACTGGTTTGATCTCCTTGCAGTCCAAGGGACCTCAAGAGTCTTCTCCAATACCACAGCTCAAAAGCATCGGTTCTCCAGTGTTCAGCTTTCTTATGGTCCAACTCTCACATCCATACATGACTACTGGAAAAACCATAGCTTTGACTAGACGGACCTTTGTCAGCAAGGTAATGTCTCTGCTTTTTAATATGCTGTCTAGGTTGGTCGTAGCTTTTCTTCCAAGGAGTAAGCATCTTTTAATTTCATGCAATCACCATCTGCAGTGATTTTGGAGCCCAAGAAAATAAAGTCCATCGCTGTTCCCATGTTTCCCCATCTATTTCCCATGAAGTGATGGGACTGGATGCCATGATCTTCATTTTTTGAATGTTGAATTTTACCAGCTTTTCCACTCTCCTCCTTCACTTTCATCAAGAGGCTCTTCAACTCCTGTTTACTTTCTGCCATAAGGATGGTATCATCTGCATATCTGAGGTTATTGATATTTCTCCCGGCAATCTTTATTTGAGCTTGTACTTCATTGAGCCCAGCATTTCGCATGATGTACTCTGCATATAAGTTAAATAAGCAATGTGATAGTACACAGCCTTTCCCAATTTGGAACCAGTCCATTATTCCATGTCTGGTTCTGTTGCTTCTTAACCTGAATACACTGTTATAGTTTCTTCAAACTATACACATTGTTATAGCTTCTTAAAATGATGGGTGGTCAAAATTTTTAGGGAAAACTTTACAAGAAGAGAGTTAGCGGGATGAGTAAAAGCCCACTGCTGCAGGTGATCTCACATTCATAATTGATATTCATTATCCTATTTCTTTTCCATCTATTCTAGGTTTCCTTTATCATTAGCTAGCACTGATCTAGACTGCTGCTTATCTAGACAGCTTGCCTGGTGGAATGAACCAGAACTTCATCCTTGAGAGATCTGAGCCCAGTTATGATTCTTCTATCGTGCTTTCATTGTTGTAATTGCCTACTCACAGGTAAAAGATAACCATGGGAACACAAAAACAAAGCCCAGTGGATCTCTTAAAGCTCCTCCCCATTTTGTAGTAGCAATGCAACCTCTTTCTGATTCTCAGGGTCAATTACCCCTGCAGTATGGTGGCTCCTTTCTTTTCTATTATCACAAGGAGCTCTAAAAGACTAGGTAGTAGCTATAGCCTTATTGTAAATTGAATTTTTACTGTGTCCCTTGAAGGAAGCATCCCTCCTCTAGGAACAAGGACCTCTAAACCCACAGAACCTGAAGTTGTATGGACATATCCACATGAACCCACTTGCTTTCCTATAAGTGAGTCCCTGAGGTTGAGCTATTCACACACACTTCCAGCTTTCTGACTCCAGTAGCCGAAGAGCAAACTTTCAAAGAAGAGTCATAAGTTTGGGTCACTGGATGAGGTTACAGGAGAAGTACAGAGAAATGGTTAAAGAGATACAAGGGATTGTGGGTCGGCAACCAACAGTGTTTGCTATGGAATTGAACAAGAAAGTTATAGGCAAATTATTGTTTCAATAAGCTTGTAATTTCCCATCCTTCATTCATTCAATGAATACCCAGAATGTACCCAGTACAGTGGGGTTCCCCAGATGGCCCAGTGGTGAAGAATACCCCTGCCAATGCAGGAGACATGGGTTCAATCCTGGGTTGGGAAGATCCCATGGAGGAGGAAATGGCAACCCACTCAAGTATTCTTGCCTGGAAAATTCCATGGACCAAGGAGCCTGGCAGGCTATAATCCATAGGATTGCAAACAGTCAGATACAACTGAAGCAACTTAACACAGCACCCAGTACAGTGCTAGGTGGTGATGAAACAGAGATAAATAACACATTGCACTTTCACCCACAGAGTTCACTGTTTAGTGTGGGAGACAGACAAGTAAACTAATGCTTAATATTTTGGTAATAAGGAGCATCAGACAGAAGTGAGGGATGACTGAGAATCAAGACAGCCCATGGAGGAGGCCTTCTTAACTAGGTCTACAAGATGAATATGCCAGCCAAAATATTAGTTCCAGGAGAGGGTAAAAGAGAAACAGATGTTGTCTTAGTTTGGGCTGCTATTAAAAAGCAAAAAATACCATAGGTTGAGTGGCTCATAAACAATATATGAAATTTATTTCTTATGGTTCTGGAGGCTGGAACTCCAAGATCAGGGTGCCAGCATGATCAGGTTCTGGTGAGACTGCCAATTTCTCATGGTATCCACATATGGTAGAAAGAGAAAGAGAGAGCAAGCTCTTCTGTGTCTCTTATAGGGCACTAATCTCATTCAAGAGGGCTCCACCTTTGTGATGGCATCTAAATCTAATTACCTCCCAAAGGCGCCACCTCTTATATCATTACACTGAGAGTTAGGGCTCAACATATGAAGTTTAGTGGGTCACAAACATTCAGTCCATAACAGAAGGAATGTTCATCCAAATCCAAAACACATACATGTGGCCCCTTTCGGAAGTGTGCCTATACAGGTATTAACTATGGCATAGTTTCAACTTCTAGTGGCATCTCAGGACTTCCTGTGCTCATTCCCAGTTCTGCAATAGAGAAGAGGAAAACACCATGAGCTAAGTTCAAGGGCATTTGAGGGCTGTCATACTAGGAGATAAAGCATTCAATGGAGTGTTTGAAAAAGTTAAAAGCTGTTCCTGCATTTAATTCTCTTTAAAAATGGCAATAACAGCATCATGTGTGGGAACCTGTATGTTTCCTTTCCCAGGTTCTACTTCTTTCCTATTGCTTTTCTCTTCCTCCTGCTATGAGCTGTGATAGTAAGATGGAGACCTCCAAACCTTAAAGCCAGGTAAGAATGGGAACTAGAACCCCAAAACTTCCCTGGAGTGCCCTAAAGAAGGGAGCTAGGCTGAACTTTATATAAATCACAAAGACTCTTTCTTCTGCTCTGGCCCAATGTTTAAAATCAATCTGCTTGATTTATTAAACTTTATTAAAATCACACTAATCTTTCCCTATTTGTGCATATCTTAAATCAGCCAGAGTTCCAGCTGAAAATATATGGCACGTGGAGACAGCACATATTCAAAGACTTGGGACAAACAAGGCCAGTGTGCCATTAACAGGAGATGCTAATTCCAAGCAGCTCAGGGTATTCCCCAACCAATATAAAAGTCACAAAGAAAAATGTCAGAGCCAAAGACTACACACTTCCTAGACCTCATCTCCCTCACCACAAAGCACATTTTCAGAAATACAGATAAAATACCTTCTAGGACCACAAACTGTATCCTAAACTTTGACATTTCCTTTGTCCACAGAGGCACAATTCTGCAAGTCTTACCTGAAATTTGCACCTCAACAAATATGGACTAAATCTAGCCACTATGAAGAACACTATGTGGTTCCTTAAAAAACTAAACACAGAGTTACAGTATGATCCAGTAATCCCACTCCTAGGCATATATCTGGAGAAAACTTTAATCTGAAAAGATATATGCACCCCTATGTTCACAGCAGCACTACTTACAATAGCCAAGACATGGAAGCAACTTAAGTGTCCGTTAACAGTTGAACAGATAAAGAAGCTGTGGTATATACATAATGGGATATTATCCAGTCATAAAAAGAATGAAATAATGCCATTTCCAGCAACATGGGTTGACCCTGAGATACTAATGAAGTCTGTCAGGCTGAGAAAGACAAATATCATACAATATCACTTAGATGTGGAATCTAAAAAAAAAAAAATGATACAAATAAATTTATTCATAAAAAAGACTCACAGACATAGAAAACAAACTTATGCTTACCAAAGGGGAAAGGGTGTTAAATTAGGAGTAACTAATAAGGACCTACTGTATGGCACAGGGAAGTATACTCAATATCTTATAATAATCTATAATGGAAAAGAATCTAAAAAAGAATATATATGTATAATTGACACTTTGCTATACACCTGAAACTAATACAACATTGCAAATCAACTCTAGTTCAATAAAAACAATTTAACGGACCTATTGAATTTGAATAAATAGATGTTTGTGTGTATGTTAGTCACTCAGTTGTGTCTGATTCTTTGCAACCCCATGGACTTTAGCCCGCTGGGCTCCTCTGAACCTGGAATTCTCCAGGCAAGAATACTGGAGTGAGTTGCCATTTCCTTCTCCAAAATAGATATTTACAGACAACATTTTCAACAAATATTTATTGATTACCCACTATATGCCAGTTATGAGCTCTGTGTTAATTATTCAATGGTCAACAAGAAAGCCATGTCCCTTACCTTCATGGACTTTAGAGACAAACAATAAACAAATATATAAATATGGACATGATAATAAATTTTGATGTGTTATGAAGAAAAAGTATATGATTTTGCAAGTGATATTTTCAGTGAATAAAATAAGGTCATCTACCTCAGATTAGTGATCAATGAAGGCCTTGCTAGCCGAGGTGTGAAAGGTCAGTGAGAGCCGACCAGACCCCAAGCTGGGAAAAGAGCATTCACTGCAGAAAGAACAGCTTATGTGAAGGATAAAGAAGAAAGAGTTTTGGGAGTATGAGGAATGAAATAAGGACCAATGTGGCTGAGATACAATAAGCAAAGGGAGGTGGCTAATAAAAAAAGACGAAATCTTGCCATTTGATACAACATGGATAGACCTTGAGGGTATTATGCTAAGTCAAATAACTCATATGGAGAAAATCAAATGCCATATGATTTCACTCATATGTGGAAAATAAATAAGTAGAAAGAAAACAAATGAACACATAGATACCAAGGACACAGTAGTGGTTACCAGAAGGGAGGGTTTGTGGAGAAGGGTGAAACGGGTAATGAACTATATGGTGAGAGATGGAAACTAAATTTTTGGTGGCGAGCATGCTGCAGTATATACAGATGTAGAAATATAATTTGTACAAGTACAACTTATATAAAGCTATAAGCCAGATCAGATCAGATCAGTCGCTCCGTCGTGTCCGACTCTTCGCGACCCCATGAATCGCAGCTTGCCAGGCCTCCCTGTCCAACACCAACTCCCGGAGTTCACTGAGACTCATGTCCATCAAGTCAGTGATGCCATCCAGACATCTCATCCTCTGTCGTCCCCTTCTCCTCCTGCCCCCAATCCCTCCCAGCATCAGAGTCTTTTCCAATGAGTCAACACTTCGCATGAGGTGGCCAAAGGACTGGAGTTTCAGCTTTAGCATCATTCCTTCCAAAGAAATCCCAGGGCTGATCTCCTTCAGAATGGACTGGTTGGATCTCCTTGCAGTCCAAGGGACTCTCAAGAGTCTTCTCCAACACCACAGTTCAAAAGCATCAATTCTTCGGCGCTCAGCCTTCTTCACAGTCCAACTCTCACATCTATACATGACCACAGGAAAAACCATAGCCTTGACTAGACGGACCTTTGTTGGCAAAGTAATGTCTCTGCTTTTGAATAAAGCTATAAGCCAATGTTACCTCAATTTGTTTAAAATGGAGACAGGCTAGGTAGGGTCAGCTGTGGTAAAGAGTTAGAATTTTCCCTGAATGGATTGTAGTGTTTCAAGAGAATGGTGCATGTATGCATGCTCAGTCATTTCAGTCATGTCTGACTCTTTGTGACCCTATGAACTGTAGCCCACCAGGTTCCTCTCTCCATGAGATTCTCCAGGCAAGAATACTGGAGTGGGTTGCCATGCCTTCCTCCAGGATATCTTCCCAACCCACGGATCAAACCCATGTCTCCTGCATCTCCTGCATGGCAGGTGCAAGAGAATGGTGATGTGTTTTGTTTTGATGTGTCAATTGATGTGTCAATTTGTTTTGTTGGGGGAGGGTGGTTATTATCTTTCTGGCTGCTAAGTAGAGAATGGATCTTAATGGTAAGATGAATAGGCATGAAAGAAGTAGGCTTGAGGGGAAGGCAGCACTTCCCTGTGACCTAGTCTAGGACCATATAAGACCAGTTATCCAAGCTTTGTCCATTTGCCTGAGATTTGTTGCATCCACAGAGAGAGAGTGAGTAAGACCAGAGACAGTCCCCTTGCTAGTTGCCATTTCCTCAAGCAGACTCATACTCAAACTGGGAGTCAAGCAGGTGAACACCACACTCAAGACACACGTGTAGAAATGAATGAATGACAGTTGACCAAATGAACACTATTTTATTATCCATAAATTAATCTCTGAGAAAATTTGAGTTGGTTATGGGGTGTTGGGGGATGCTTTTAATGCAATCAGAATCAGGGAATGGTTTTGACTTTAGCAATTGCCCCACACTTGGTACAACATAAATTACCAATAAAGTGTTTTTCCACAGGGAGATTGTGTTTTACATATACAAAACTCATAATTTGTGTTTATTGAAAAGATTTAGACACTGGAATGTTATTTATGTTTTTAATTTGTCGGTACCAGTAAATAACGTCCCACTTAGCTAGCAGTTCCTGGGCAGAGCATTTACTTCT
The DNA here is from genome assembly GCF_002263795.3 of Bos taurus. Classification (NCBI taxonomy): domain Eukaryota; kingdom Metazoa; phylum Chordata; class Mammalia; order Artiodactyla; family Bovidae; genus Bos; species Bos taurus. Next base: position 109,578,640 of record NC_037328.1, on the reverse strand, counting down.
GAAATACAGTGCCCACGACCTGTTATGGCCACCTCCATGCTTGGGGCTGCTGATCCATAAAACCATAATCAATGTGCTCAATAAATATTTATAGAGTAGATGGATGAATGAGTGAATCCTTTATATCTTTTCTATTTACCAGATGAATCAATCCAATTCAGATCCTGTTTTATAGTCTGTTGTACCATTTATTAACAACATGGGCACCCCTTTGTATTTTGTGATTTTTATTTCACTGCAACTACATACCAATTTGTCATCTTTAATATCATAGTATATTCAATATGCATTTTCACATTATAGATTTTAATTTATAAAGCACATTTTTATTATACATCAGCATTCACTGAGGAAGCCCCTTTGAAAACAGGTTTACATTTATTTCCTTTTAAAATCTTTATTTCTGAAAAGGCCAAATGTGAACAGAACACTGTGACACATTCCAAGGACAGCTGTAAGGATGAACAAGGTTGAACCCCACTTTCAAAGGCCTTTAAACTGGGAGGCAGCCCAGCTTGTGACTAAAGCCTATTGATTCTGCTTGTTAATATTTCTCCAAACCATCTGCATACCCAAGGCCCAGTTCAGGCCATCAGCATTGCTTATCTGGACTATTGCAATAGTCTCCTATCACTTTAAAAAGAAAGCTGTTTTTTCTTTCCTCTTCCCTTCACTTAGGACTAAAATATATTTTGAGAAAAGACAATATCATCAATCCAGAGCAGAAAGATTTTAATAAATGGGCTTTTGACATGTTACATCATAAATGAACCTTCCAAGTTCATAAGTGGTCCTTTGACAGGATGCATCATGTCAATCTATAGCTCAGAACCTTTACTGATTTAATCCATAATTCATATAGTAATGGATCCTGAAAATTCCATTGCTTGCTTTCTTCTCACAAGGGTAGCTCTGCTCACATAACTTGAGGCTGATCAGTTGGTGCTATGTGGCTGTAACAGTGCAGTGTCCTCCGAATGAGTCAACCAGTGGACCTTCACCAGTGTTTCTCAAACTTAGGTTATTATTGGACCACCTGCTACTTAAGCTTTACCCACCTACACTTTATATCCACTTAATTTTTAAAAATCAAACAAATTTTTAATTTACTTATAAAGGTGATTTCATACTACCAGCACAAACAGAAAACCAGTGTCAATTGTCATTTAAAGAAGCTTCCACAATTCCATGAAGGGTACAGCTTATTCACCTAGCAACAACAGAAAAAACACCATAATTTGGGACTCAACTAGCCAACTCCGTCACCTCCACTGATCAGGAAGGGAGTTGGGGAATAATAATAAGACATTCTGGTAAATTCAAAACTGGCTAGACTTAGCATAAGTAATCTAAAATTGAATTGGGCGTGTGACCCGTTATCATCAGGATCTCCCGTGAGTCCCGTGGTATCCATGTTGGCCAGACCTCCCAGGCTAGTCTGGGCTTGGAAGCATTTGTTTCATTGTCTGCTTTTTAATAGAATCAGATGGCTTTCTTGAAAAATTGAAATCCTGGGAGGATCAGGGGAAGAATAAGGGGAGTAAAAATGACTTTGGGTGAATAATATTAAAGATATGGAAAAAGGAAAACACAAAGATATGGCAAGGAATCATAAAAGTGGAGCATGTGTGGCCAGAAGACAACCTGGTAGCAAAAACATTTTGCTCTTCCAGAAAAATTTTGGCTCGTTGCACTGATACAAACCTGGAAATAATATTCATATAGAGTGAAGAATATAAAAATCTTCTGAAATTTTAACTGTTTTTAACTATGTACACTAAATCGTAACAGCAACACATTTATTTAGAAAGATACAGGTATTCTTTCATTTGGAAGGTCTGGTCAAAGTCAGATTAAATTTTAGATCCTATGAATTTTTTTTTTTTTTTTTGTAATTCTGATGCTTTGGAATAATGTTAAATGAAAGTGATGCTGATAATGGCAAAGATAACCACAATAATTTCTGGCATAATACAATTTTATATAACTCTAATTGACATATATTTGTCCTTTCAACAGAATCTCTGATTTAATCCATATCACGTTATTCTTTTTTTCCTTGGTTTCTTTCATTCATTTTCCTACCCAGCATACGTTTGATCCCTCACCTGTACTTATTGGGAGAATTGCTGACAAATGTATTCACACCCTTCATCTACCACTTCCCCTGCCAAAAGACCTGTAGTATTCTAAGCCTGAAGTCAGGGTCTTTCTCCAGCCACATATACTTCCTCCAGACAAATCCACCAACAAATGGAGAGAAGAGAGGATTTAGAGAGTGTAGCACTCCATAGCACTGCACCATGTGTACCACGAATATTGTACCATACTAAATAGGGGCTGGGAATCCAGCTATAGCCCTCTCATTATTTCTGTCATTTCTGGGCTACATGGTTCACAAAACTATCCCTAGGCCATTTCTTTTCTTGCTTGGAATTCTAATGGAACTGAATGAAGGAACCCCTGTTCCCATAAAACTGCTGACAGCTCCTTGACACCAGTCATCATTGAATCCTGTTTAGAGAACATTTTTCAACATGACTCAAAACAATGTTCTAGAACAAAGTGTCCTATGAACAATATCAAGCTTATTTAAAATGAAGGTGATTAATGGAGCTTGTTTTGGGATTAGCAACTATAATGTCTCATAACATAATTAATGCTTTGAATGATAGGCCTTGTTTTAACTAAAGAAATGAAAAAATTTTTTTACAGAAGTAACTCCAATAACCACAGTTAGATTGAAAGAAAAGACCCAACAAAGAGATATTTTTCACTCATTTTACTCTAAGTAAGCTTACTACACTGGGATTTCACTTAGGAAATCTGTTAATAAAGAGATTCAGTCCTCAGTTATACTAAATGGTATGTATTTCAGTCAAATAACATCAGCACATGTTTGAGTGCCTAACTGAGGTAACAATAAGAAAACAGAAAGAGGTATGATAACCAATAACATATGGTGACTGCCCTCAGGTCACTGATAACTTAGATTTAGGTTGTCAAATAAAACACAAGATGACCAAATTTGGATTTCACTTAAGCAAAGAATCAGGTTTCAGTGTAGGTATTTAGCATATATATGTGTCATGTAATATCTGGGGTATACTTATGTTTTTTAAGTTGTTTATCTGAAATCCAAATTAACTGAATGTTTCAAATTTTTATTTGCTAAATCTGAAAGTCCCACCTAGAGCAGAAGAATCATTTAACAAATAGTTATGAGTGCCAGCTGTGTGCTAACAACTGTTCTTGATGCTGCTGCTCCTGCTGCTGCTAAGTCGCTTCAGTCGTGTCCGACTCTGTGCGACCCCATAGATGGCAGCCACCAGGCTCCCCCGTCCCTGGGATTCTCCAGGCAAGAACACTGGAGTGGGTTGCCATTTCCTTCTCCAATGCATGAAAGTGAAAAGTGAAAGTGAAGTTGCTCAGTCGTGTCAGACTCTTTGCGACCCCATGGACTGTAGCCCACCAGGCTCCTCCGTCCATGGGATTTTCCAGGCAAGAGTATTGGAGTGGGGCGCCATTGCCTTCTCTGACTGTTCTTGATGCTGAGTGGTTAAAAAAAATGTCAACAAAAGTCCCTGCTCTCACCTAAATGTCCATCAACAGATGAACAGATAAAGAAGATGTGGTACATATATACAGTGAAATATTATTCAGTCATAAAAAGGAATGAAATAATGCCATTTTCAGCAACATGGAAAGAGCTAGAGATTATCTTACTAAGTGTAACAGTCAGAAAGAGAAAGACAAATATCATATGATATCACTTATATGTGGAATCTAAACTGTGACCCCCAATAAACTTATTGATGAAACAGACTCACAAACATAGAAAACAAATTCATGGTTACCAAAGGAGAATGGGGTGGGGGAGGGGTGGTATGGAGGGATAAATTTGGAGTTTGGGATTAGCAGATACAAACTACTATATATAAAATAGATAAACAGGGTCATACTGTATAGCACAGGGAACTATAGTCAATATCCTGTAATAAACCATAATGGAAAAAAAATATGTATACCCAAATCACTTTGCTGTATACCAGAAAATTACACAATACTGTAAATCAACTATACTTCAATTTAAAAATAAATAAAATAAGTCTTTGTTCTCATGGATTTGAGTCTAACAATAAATAAGAAAATAAATAATTACAAATACATGCTATGAATCAATATTAGGAAGGCATACTATAAAGTGAGTGAGAAGGGGGCTGCATAATAAATAATATCTGAGGTTAAATAGCAACATTGTATAAAGTTGTCACTGGCAAGATGAAGAGTTGCTAGCCTGGGGAAGATGGGAGGAAAGTCTTCCAGTTAAAACAACTTTATATTGGAGAGCTCCGATGTAGGATAAAGCTTGCTGATTCAAAATTCAGTGTTGCACAATCCTTACTCATTACTAGATTGTGATGTACATTACAGGACAATAGTCTCTCTGGCTCTTCCCAGACACTGAAACAAACAAACAAAAATTCTCTCATGCATTTTCAATCTTCCCTTCTCCTCACCAGCATTAAAAATCACTGAGTAAGAGGAGCCTGGGCGCAAGCAGTGTGGGCCACCCTATGGGGTCACGCTTTCAATGCGTGGTTAAACAATACTTCTCACAGTAATCAAGACATAAGTATCAAAAGAGAAAGGGGCCACCTCAGCACTGATTACAAGCCAAGTTTGCGTTCTAGGCAGCAAGTTCTCAGAGGCCAGAAGCAGATGAGCTCACAGTTGGCCCCATGGCTTAGGAAGGTCACCCCAGAGAGCAAGAACTTAGGACCTGAAGGAAAAGATGTTGGCAGAAAAAAACAGAGAATAGGCCACCACCAGTCACAGGAAATGGTGTGAGCCCAGGCTCATAGACACAAAAAAATGTGTATCCACTTTGGGGGCCAAAACACACCAAAAAAGCCCTCTGCTCAACATATGACTATGGCTGAGGGCTCTGATTGGCACAAGGCTGACCCCCATGGGTCCCCAGAGTGAAGACAGAGGAGCAGGGCCCCACACTCGCCTCCCCACCAATCTCCTGGGAAACAGGCCTCCTTTGCAGCTCACTATGAGATATAAAGTAACAGGCTATATAAGCCTGCTTTACCAAGTCTGGTGTTAAAAACTGAGATGTATTGAAAAGATGAATGGGAAAGAGGGATAGGATTTGATTTAGATAATGAATATAGCCTTAAGAGAAAACTTGCCAAGTGGTTTACTGACACTAGAGTATGAGGCACTCAAGGCCTCAAGTGACCTCTCCCTTTGTTCCCTGTTGCTCTCTGTATGCCCTGGCCAGTTCACATCACTTGCCACCATCCAGAACATATCTTATGCATCTACTCATGTTGTTCTCTAGGCCTAGAAGACCTTTTCCCAATTGTCCACCAGGAAAACTCCTAGTCATCCTTCAAAGCTCAACTCAAATATTCCCTTCTATATTAAGTCTTCTGCTCTAGCCCTATTCCTTAACGTACAACCTCCATGCCCTGACATGCATGTACACACAGGCATGAATCTTAAACCTCCTCCTTAGGGCCTAGCATTGTATTTTACATAATCCTCTATTGCAACACCCGTACTGTACTACCCAGTTAGCTGGTTAAGTCCTTTTTCTTTACTTAGCTGTAAACTCCTTACAGATTAAGGCAATTCATCCCTGATCCTGCACTAACAGAAACATGACACATAGTATTGCTCAATAAAAACAGGAAGAAAGGGAGACACAGAGGGGAAAAAAAAAAAAGAAGGGAAAGAACATGAAAACGAGGGGGAAATTACTTTTCTATCAAATTTAGCATGTTATTGAAAACCACAAAAAAATCTTAATGAAGCCTAACTTAAAGAACATATCTGTCATTTGAAGTAATACAATTGTTGAACTTTCTTTTTTAATATGCAAGATGCAATGCCAATGGGTATTCAAAGATCAGAGATTCTTCACCTAGAAATGGGTCTCAGAGACTCTGCTCTAGAGAAAATATGGAAGGAAAAGAGGACAGTTTCTCTGTCACATGGATTTGGGAACACATGCAAATTACAGCATACAAAAAATTGGTTAGTCTTTGTAGCAAATCCCAATAAAATTTATATTTGTTTGCTTTGCAAATAAATAACAAAAGTTTAATATTCAAGTATTTTTTATTTTTAAAAAATCATAAGATACGTGCTTTTATGAGCAACACTGTTTTTAACCTAGCTCTTATTTCCCAGCTAGCTGTGTTCTACTATTACCAAGTGTGTGTGTTCAGTCTCTTCAGTTGTGTCCGATTCTTTGCAAACCCATAGACTAACACGCCAGACTCCTCTGTCCACGGAATTCTCCAGACAAGAAAACTGGAATGGGTTGCCATTTCCTCCTGCAGGGGATTTTCCCAACCCAGCGATCAAACCCACATCTGCTGTGGCTTCTGCAGTGGCAGGTGGATTCTGTACCATTGAATCACCTGGGAAGCCCCTACTATTATCAAGACTAGGCTTAACAGAAAATTAAGGAAAAAATGTAGTGTAAAAGAACTAACAAAAAATATAATTTTTCTACCAATTAAATGTTAGGTTGTGTTATAAAAGATCACACACAGAGCACACTTGATGAATATAACTAAAAATATAATAATTTCATTTTTCTTGTTGAACCATCACCGGTCATTAATGATGAGGTAAAAGATGAAGGCACCTAGTGAGGATGGAGTTCAGGAGGTCGTATTAGTGGCTTCGTGTTACAATCTAGAAATGTCTTTATGTAGACTAATTATATTGTGGGTCCAGAGGAGATTTACAATCTGATTTGCCACAGAGAACTCCATGTAATCTTCATTGAGGACTGACACCATTTTATCTTTGCATGATTCCCTGTTTCTCACACAAGTAATTCCGTCCTTTCTACATTGTCAGCTCTGACAGGCTGATTTAATCTGCAGGATTCTGAATGCCTCTGACCACTGCAGCGAGTCATTAACCTTGACTCGCATAATTGAATTCAAGGTTGATTGCCTGTGACCCTCTGTGCTGAGGTCTTCTAAATGTACATATTCATTACGGGCAACCCCGCTAAACGGATTGCACAGGGAAAGCTGTAGCAGTCGGCCTGTTTGGTATGCAGGGGGCGAAGAGGGCACTAATTGCATGTTAGAGCTGAGGATTAGATTATGAAACGAGTGAGAAAATGAAGATAGATCCTCTGACACTGTCAGATTAGGGGCAGCAACTTGTGGGAATATGACATCGAAATTTACAGTGACAATAACAGAAAGAAAATTAAAAACAAATGGACACGGGACTTTTTTTTTTTTAAATCTTCATATTTTCTACCAACACCTAATAAACAGGATGTGAGAGCAAGAGTCTGTGGCTTTCTTCATTTACCTAATTGCAGCAGAACGAAAGAATATTTTTAGGTAGCTTTTTGCAGACTAGGAGATCACGTCATGGTCACTTTAATAGTACATGTAATGCAATAGCTAGGCCGTGTTTTAAATAATTGGCTTTACACACTAAATGCCATTTTGAGTTGCCGAGAAAAGACACTCATGTAACTCATGTAAACCTGGAGAATGTACAAGTGTTTAAATGTTCAAAATTATTGTGAACAGTTCTGTTGACCAATACTATAGGATTCAATATTGGTAAAAAGCCAGCTTATTATCACTATTTCTACTTTTTTATTGATTTTGTGTCATTTCATAGTTAAAACAAGTGTGTACTTGTTCAAATCAAGCATGTCGTCCACACTCGAGCATATGCCCAATAGCAAACAGTCTCAATCTCTTTTATTTTCCAGGAGCAAATATCCACACTGTTACAAACACAACAGCAAATAACTTGGTTGGAGGTGAAGCTGTGTCTACATTTTAGGAAACTTTTTCTTTTCTATTTACATGTGAGATGCTACCTGGGCAACCTTTTCTTATGCTTTTGCCAGTTGATTTATGATTATTTTAAAGGAGAATAGCCTGTCTTTCTTGATAGCAAAAAAACATAACAAAACTTAATGGCAGAGGATGTTTAAAAATAAAAGACAAAAGCCCCTGGTGTTCAATCACAGCTAGACATGAGTGCTAAATTAGAAGAAAGTTACAGATTCTATCTCTGGAGAAGCTGAGTTCAGTTTTGTTTTGGTTTGCTTTTGCTTTGTTTTTGAAACAAGCCCACAAGTCCCTGTGGTAGCGCAAGATAATTCTCCAGAAATGCTCTACAGCATTTTTAGACAGTTAACTTGGTTTGCATTGATCTTTCAAAATGAAACATATTTTTGCTACTTCAAGAAACTCTAAATAGAAGGAGAAGTAACTTCCTAATAATTATGCCTTATTGAGAATTTCCTCCCTGAAAGCAAAGAAATGAACCAAGCCTCATGGTAAAAAGAAAAACCCATGGATTACTTCAGAACCTGGGAACACTCACACTTTTCAGAGAATGCATAGGTGGTCTCCAATGCACCTTCCAGAGACATTTAAAGAGTTACCTACCGGTAATTGTATTTAATACCTGTCATTCAAGTCTATTAAATACATAATTAAGTCAACTTCCAAATGAACCATTTTTTCTTTTAGTCAAGGGAAAAAAGGAATACTGGAGTTAATCCTCCAGTATTTGACCCTTCATGTCAATACCCAGGTTCCAATAGGAGTTCTGTTACTTTTCAGCCATATGGTATCGAGCCAATCACTCTCCATCTCAGACTAGCACACGTCAAGATTTTTGGCCTCCAGTCCTATTACTTTACAGCAAATAGATGGGAAACAATGGAAACAGTGACAGACTTTATTTTCTTGGGCTCCAAAATCACTGTAGATGGTGACTGCTGCCATGAAATTAAAAGATGCTTGGTCCTTGGAAGAAAAGCTATGATAAACCTAGATGGCACATTAAAAAGCAGAGACATCACTTTGCCAACAAAGGTCCATCTAGTCAAAGCTATGGTTTTTCCAGTAATCATGTATGGCTGTGAGAGCTAGACCATAAAGAAAGCTGAGCACTGGAGAATTGATGCTGTTGAACTGTGATGCTGGAGAAGACTCTTGAGAGTCCCTTGGACTGCAAGGAGATCCAACCAGTAAATCCTAAAGGAAATCAATCCTGAATATTCATTGGAAGTATTGAAGCTGAAGCTGAAGCCACCTGATGCAAAGAACTGACCCACTGGAAAAGACCCTGATGCTGGGAAAGATTGAAGGCAGGAGGAGAAGGGGACAACAGAGGATGAGATGGTTGGATGGACATGAGTTTGAGCAAGCTCCAGGAGTTGATGATGTATAGGGAACCCTGGCATGCTACACTCCATGGGGTCGCAAAGTCAGACATGACTGAGCAACTGAACTGAAGGTTTTTATGAAAATGCTGTAAAATGTTACATAATATTAAACATTATTAAATTCCCAAAGCTAGTATCTCATGGCATAATGAACCATCTGACAACATAGGAGCTTAGCACCACAGTGATTTGTTACTGTGCATGATTTGGTGAGTGGCCAACTTGGGCAGGTCCTCTACTGGTCTTGCCTGGATCATTCATGAGGCTGCTATCACCCATTTGGTGGCTTAACTGATGTTAGAGGGTCCAAGATGGCCCTATTCGCATGTTTTGCTGTTGGTGCTAGCTTTTAATGGAGATCTCAGTCTATTCCAATCTCTTTCTCAGTCAATGACTTCCCCTGTAACAGGCTAAAATGGACTTCTTCACAGCACAGTTACTTTCAGAGTTTCAAGATGGTGAGAGCAGGTGCCACAAGACCCTGTAAGTCTGGCTCTGGATCATCCACACAACAACATCACTTCCACCATATTCTGTTGGTCAAAGAAAGTCTCAAAGAAAGTCTCCCCCAGTCCAGATTCAAGGGGGTAGGAAACCAACTCCACTTCTTGACAGGAGAAGTGGCAAATTCACAAGGCAAAATGATGCAGACATAGGGAGGCTTGATTCATTCAGGACCATCATCATCATAACCTACTCACTAAAACATAAATGGTGATAATGCTACATAAGTATAAAAACACACACTAATTTATTGACATTTGTATTTGCTGGTACTGCCAAGGTTGAAGTTACTTGGCAGCCCCCTCTCCTCCCTATGTCTCATTAAGTGTGTGGATTGTTGAACTGTGGTCACTGAACAATAAGGTTTGATCCTGTTACTGATTCTGACAGGTATCTGTGAAGGCCAATGCAGATACCCTCCCCCACCATCTTTGCCATCATTTGGCACTGCTGTGTGCACACATGGCACAATGATTAAGCATCCTGAGTTTCATTAAAGTCTGAAAGCGTAGATTTAAATCCCAAATCCATTAATGACTGCCTAGATAGCCCTGAGTACATTACTTAATGTTTCTAAACCGCAGTATCTCCATCTGTGAAAGGGGAACAATGATAGCAACTAGCTCACAGTTACAGTGAAGAATAAATGAGTAGAATGCTTGTGAAGTACCTTGTGCAGTGCCTGATATATTCTATGTGTTCATCATGAAAACTGCTCTTTTGTTGTTCCTGTTTAGAGGTTTTTCCCAAGCTTTATTAAGATATAATTGACATAAAACATTATGTAAGTTTAAGGTGTACAATGTGATGATTTGATATATGTATATGTTGTGGAATGATGACCACAATAAAGTTAGTTGACACATTTATCACCTCACATAATTACTGTGTGTGTGTATTTATGTGGTAAGAACTTTTAAGATCTATTCTCTTATCAACTTCCAACTATACAGCACAGTATTAACTATAGGCACCACACTACGTTATATCCCCCAAACGTATTCATTTTATAACTGGAAGTTTATATCATTTGACCTCCTTTCCCAATTTCCCCACCCCCACCAGACCCTGGCAGGCACCAGTCTACTCTGTTTCTTTGAGTTAAGCTTTTTATACTTCAAATATAAGTGAAATCACATGGTAATTGTCTTTCTCTGCCTCACTTATTTCACTTAGCATAATGCCCTTATGTTTCATCCATGATGCGGCAAATGGCAGGATTTTCTTCATTTTTAAGGCTGAATAATATTCCATCATATACATACCACATATTCTTTATCCATACATTTGGAAGTTGTTATTCATGGTACTTGCCTGCATTTGGACCCTGCATGGGGCATTGTTCTGGAGAACCAGGCTTGTCAGTTCATCATCCAAGGATATGAGATATAATATGAGCTATTTATTCCATAATTTAAAATGTTTCTATCAACATGTTACTACTTCAACATGTTACTACTTATCAGACAGCTAATAACAATGATATCAGAAAACAGAGCTCCCTCACTCCTGCGCCTGCTCTAAAGCCAAAGGTCCTGAGATGCAGCTGCCCACTGAGCATACGTCCATCCGGAATTGTATCCAACACAGGGGTGGCTTTTGTTTCCCTCTCTTGCAATTAGAAAATGTATGTGTGTCCTAACTGAAAAATGGCATGAGCTTTACCCTTGTCCAGCTAACAGCTTAGATCATCCACATTCCCTCCAGTCCTGCTTAGAGTGTCGCGCCTTCATCATATTGATCACCCATCATGACTGTTTGCTATTCGACTTCCTGTCAAGGCAGACTAAAAAATGTGAAAGTGTTTTGAAAACTATAAAGCACTTGTATACACAAGAGTATATTATTATTATTATCTATTATTTAAGACAGCCTCATCTCCCCCTTAAGTTGAACAGGGCAAAGCCCTGGTTTCCACTTTACTGGTACATCCACAGTCTCTACCACTCTGTTTTGAAAATGAGTCATCCAGAATATAATGTCAACAAGTCTCATGAAAGCAAAGAAACCAGCAAAATACTTATGAAAAGCAATGATTTGAGGTTTTTAAGTTAATTGAAATGACAACACAGGTATCATGTGTTATTATTCCCTTAACAGGCATGGAACAACTAGTGAGTTTCAATAAATGTTAATAGCATTTAAGACAGTAAAACAAGAAACCCTGGTGCAATCTGGATTAAATAATGCTATCTTGGGTTTATCCAGCACCTAGTTTGAACTCAAAGAGACTCAGAGAACCTTATAAAATGTGTGTTCAGGACCCAGGCCTCTACCAATAGCCCTTAATCACTAACCTGGAATGCACTGAGGAAGAAGAAAATGGTTATGCCCACAGACACTCCAAAGGATCCCTCTCTTTTCCTCCCCAGTCTAGCCACATCTTCACTCTCATACCAAACCTTGATACATGAAGAAAAGTCAGCTCCACACAGTTCCCTTTAGACCCAATCACTAGCATCCTTCCTGTCATCATGGATCACTAGCTACTTCTAGTTTGTGTGGGAAGTTGTGGGTTTTTTTTTTTTTTCCCCTGGCTGCTGTCATTACTGTTTAATTTTTGCTTACTTGTATTACTTGGGGAATGATAAAGGGAGAAACAGAAGCCAAAAGCTAAATGGGTAAGAGCCAACTATACAGGTATCTAAATTCAACAAAAATGAAAAACTAGTTGTCACACCTTTAACAAAAAAATTACTTTCCTTCTCTATATCTCCTCTAAGCAGATATGCACTTGGATAAACAAAGGTCCGTCTAGTCAAGGCTATGGTTTTTCCAGTGGTCATGTATGGACGTGAGAGTTGGACTATAAAGAAAGCTGATTGCCAAAGAATTGACACTTTTGAACTGTGGTGTTGGAGAAGACTCTTGAGAGTCCCTTGGACTGCAAGGAGATCCAACCAGTCCATCCTAAAGCAGATCAGTCCTGGGTGTTCATTGGAAGGACTGATGTTGAAGCTCCAATACTTTGAAAACTCCAATACTATTGAAAACTCCAATGCTATTGAAACTCCAATACTTTGGCCACCTGACGCAAAGAGCTGACTCATTGGAAAAGACCCTGATGCTGGGAAAGATTGAGGGCAGGAGGAGAAGGGGACAATAGAGAATGAGATGGTTGGATGGCATCACTGACTCAACGGACATGGGTTTGGGTGGACTCTGGGAGTTGGTGATGGACAGGGAGGCCTGGTGTGCTGCAGTTTATGGGATCGTGAAGAGTCAGACATGACTAAGCAACTGAACTGAACTGAAATCAAAGCAAAAAGGATTTTCTCAAAGTCATTCAGTTATCATGGCACCCAGTGAGCGATAAGTTACAATCTAGAGTACAAGCTCCCTACCCTTTATTAATTTACAATCTTTTGAGACCACAGGAGATCAAGAATTAAATAGCAACTAAGACAGCATGGGCCAATGGGTGGGACAGACAGCAAAGGCTCCAGGCAATCAATCCATGAAAGGAAGGAAGCATTGGCTAGTGAGTGGTGGGAGAGCTTCCGGGACAAGTGTGTCTTGAGCTCAGCTTTGAAACAAGGGCAGAATATAGGTGAACAGAGAGGGGAAAAGACGGCTTTGCCCACAAGAAATAGTACTGCATATGTTATTTGTGTAATTGTGTGGTTAGTTGCCTTAGAACAGAGAATTTTTAAAAAGTGATGGGTTGAATAAAAGCTATATATGACAAACCCACAGCAAACATAATCCTCAATGGTGAAAAATTGAAAGCATTTCCTCTAAAGTCAGGAACAAGACAAGGGTGCCTACTTTCACTTTTACTATTCAACATAGTTTTGGAAGTTTTGGCCACAGCAATCAGAGCAGAAAAAGAAATAAAAGGAATCCAAATTGGAAAAGAAGAAGTAAAACTCTCACTATTTGCAGATGACATGATCCTCTACATAGAAAACCCTAAAGACTCCACCAGAAAATTACTAGAACTAATCAATGATTATAGTAAATTTGCAGGATATAAAATCAACACACAGAAATCCCTTGCATTCCTATACACTAATAATGAGAAAATAGAAAGAGAAATTAAGGAAACAATTCCATTCACCATTGCAACAGAAAGAATAAAATACTTAGGAATATATCTACCTAAAGAAACTAAAGACCTATACATAGAAAACTATAAAACACTGGTGAAAGAAATCAAAGAGGACACTAATAGATGGAGAAATATACCATGTTCATGGATTGGAAGAATATAGTGAAAATGAGTATACTACCCAAAGCAATTTATAGATTCAATGCAATCCCCATCAAGCTACCAACGGTATTCTTCACAGAGCTAGAACAAATAATTTCACAATTTGTATGGAAATACATAAAACCTCGAATAGCCAAAGCGATCTTGAGAAAGAAGAAGGGAACTGGAGGAATCAACCTACCTGACTTCAGGCTCTATTACAAAGCCACAGTTATCAAGACAGTGTGGTACTGGCACAAAGACAGAAATAGAGATCAATGGAACAAAATAGAAAGCCCAGAGATAAATCCACACACATATGGACACCTTATCTTTGACAAAGGAGGCAAGAATATATAATGGATTAAAGACAATCTCTTTAACAAGTGGTGCTGGGAAATCTGGTCAACCACTTGTAAAAGAATGAAACTAGAACACCTTCTAACACCATACACAAAAATAAACTCAAAATGGATTAAAGATCTCAACGTAAGACCAGAAACTATAAAAATTCTAGAGGAGAACATAGGCAAAACACTCTCCGACATACATCACAGCAGGATCCTCTATGACCCACCTCCCCGAATATTGGAAATAAAAGCAAAAATAAACAAATGGGACCTAATTAAACTTAAAAGCTTCTGCACAACAAAGGAAACTATTAGCAAGGTGAAAAGGCAGCCTTCAGAATGGGAGAAAATAATAGCAAATGAAGCAACTAACAAACAACTAATCTCAAAAATACACAAGCAACTCCTACAGCTCAACTCCAGAAAAATAAATGACTCAATCAAAAAATGGGCCAAAGAACTAAATAGACATTTCTCCAAAGAAGACATACAGAGGGCTAACAAACACATGAAAAGATGCTCAACATCACTCATTATCAGAGAAATGCAAATCAAAACCACTATGAGGTACCCTTTCACGCCAGTCAGAATGGCTGCGATCCAAAAGTCTACAAGCAATAAATGCTAGAGAGGGTGTGGAGAAAAGGGAACCCTCTTACACTGTTGGTGGGAATGCAAACTAGTACAGCCACTATGGAGAACAGTGTGGAGATTCCTTAAAAAACTGGAAATAGAACTGCCTTATGATCCAGCAATCCCACTGCTGGGCATACACACTGAGGAAACCAGAAGGGAAAGAGACACGTGTACCTCAATGTTCATCACAGCACTGTTTATAATAGCCAGGACATGGAAGCAACCTAGATGCCCATCAGCAGATGAATGGATAAGAAAGCAGTGGTACATATACACAATGGAGTATTACTCAGCCATTAAAAAGAATACATTTGAATCAGTTCTAATGAGGTGGATGAAACTGGAACCTATTATACAGAGTGAAGTAAGTCAGAAAGAAAAACACCAATACAGTATACTAACATATATATATGGAATTTAGAAAGATGGTAACAATAACCCTGTGTACGAGACAGCAAAAGAGACACTGATGTATAGATCAGTCTTATGGACTCTGTGGGAGAGGGAGAGGGTGCGGAGATTTGGAAGAATGGCATTGAAACATGTATAATATCATGTATGAAACGAGTCGCCAGTCCAGGTTTGATGCACAGTACTGGATGCTTGGGGCTGGTGCACTGGGATGACCCAGAGGGATGGTATGGGGAAGGAGGAGGGAGGAGGGTTCAGGATGGGGAGCATGGGTATACCTGTGGCGGATTCATTTCGATGTTTGGCAAAACTAATACAATATTGTAAAGTTTAAAAAAAAAAAAAGTGATGGGTTGTGTTAGTTGCTCAGCAATGCCAGACTCTCTGCAACCCCAAGGACTGTAGCCTACCAGTCTCCTCTGTCCATGGGATTCTCCAGGCAAAAATACTGGAGTGAGTTGCCATTTCCTCCTCCAGGGGATCTCCCAACACAGGGATTGAACCCAGGTCTCCTGCCTTGCAGGCTGATTCTTTACCATCTGGGGCTACCAGGGAAGCCCCACCACCCCCTGACCTGCAGGGATATCATTTCTTTTAATTGATGAACTAAGGTGTTTAGATCATATTTTCTCATTCAGAACTCACATCCCTCTGAAGCAGATAAGTGACACATTAAGAAATTAGATGATGGGTGTAAAGTCATTAGTCAATAAGTGGCAAGAAAGGACAAAATGCAGGTGTTCTGACTCCCTTTTCTTAGAGCTGTTGCAAGGTTTCAGTGAGGTAACCTACATAATGTGCTAAGAACAGTACCTGACATATGGTAGGCCTACAATGAATGCTAGCTATTCTTATTATTTTATCATTTTTTATTAATACAGATCTGACTGCAAGGTGAGGAGTATGGACTCTGCTCTCTAAGCCTGGGTTTCAGACAGTGGTGTCCTGCCTTCCTCACTTTGTCACACTTGTCCTAGTAGGACAATGGGCAAGTAGCAGAAAACAAGACAAAGAGAATATACGGTCTCAAGTATCTGAAAATTCTACGGCTAGAGTTTGAGTGGGGCTCTGGCTCCCGTTCTCCACAGTTCTTCAGGCTCTGACCTCCGTGGTGTGTCTACTTCATCCTGAGGACAGTTTTCCCTTGGAAGGAGAAAAATGGTTGCCTACCTCCTGGCATTCAGAGAAGGCAATGGCACCCCACTCCAGTACTCTTGCCTGAAAAAATCCCATGGACAAAGGAGCCTGGTAGGCTGCAGTCCATGCTAAGGGTCGGACACGACTGAGAGACTTCACTTTGACTTTCCACTTTCACGCATTGGAGAAGGAAATGGCAAGCCACTCCAGTGTTCTTGCGTGGAGAATCCCAGGGACGGGGGAGCCTGGTGGGCTGCCGTCTATGGGGTCGCACAGAGTCGGACACGACTGAAGTGACTTAGCAGCAACCTCCCGGCAAAGTCCTCCCTTCCACACACAAGACTGTCCAGAAAGAATGAGGGGGTGTTTCCTTCAACCACTGACGAAAATTTCTGAGTTTAACTCTGATTGGCCCATCTTAGGTCATGTGCCCATGCCTGAACCAATCACTGTGGCGAGGGGTTGGAACTCCAATAAGGGATTAAGACATTCAATATCTTTTCCTAGCCGACTC
This sequence comes from Bos taurus, assembly GCF_002263795.3. NCBI lineage: Eukaryota > Metazoa > Chordata > Mammalia > Artiodactyla > Bovidae > Bos > Bos taurus. The sequence goes on along the minus strand of NC_037328.1, from coordinate 109,561,649 downwards.
CGTCAACATGGCTGCTCCCAGATGGGAGAGGAAGAGTACTGGGGACACATCACAAAGTCCTCTACAACTGGGCACCACCTAGAATATCATTTTTATTTTAAAGAAAAGTTTTTATAAAAAAGAACTTTAAAAAATCATTGTCTCTTTAATAGCTATAAATGCTTTTAATAGCTACAAGATCACAGGTGTGTGTAACAGCTGTCTTTTATTTAAAATAAATATATGACTATAAAAATGTTTAAATTGTTGATCCAACTATAAATATCATCCCACTTATATCACTGATGAAGGCTTATGTTCTCATTTCAGTCTTCAGATTTCCATTCCAGAACTCTCTAATCTGAAGACCATGTTAAAATCCATAGCCAGTTTTTTCCATTCTTTTCAAGTAACTTTTTCTATGCTCTGTCTGCTTGAGATGGAAAAAACAAAACATAGATCACACTGCAGAGCCAGCATAACTGTTGCCTGGTTGACTTTGGAAACAAAGGAGGGAAAAAGGCCCAGAACACCCATTACACCATGAAGTCTCTGTTGCCTGATCGACTTTACATCCAGAGAAGGCCCCAACTTAAAGGGTTGGAGTCACTGGCAGAACCTCAAGCAACAGGCTGCAGACTCCCTTGGCCTATGGAAAGATAGGCTTGGCTGGGATTGGCTTTACATTTCCAGTCTTCTAATAAAAGCATTCCATAGGAAATGGCTGCTGGTGAAAATGACAGCAGGAAAGACAGTGAGAAAAATTGAGAGAGCTAGGTCTGGAGGAAATCCTAAAACCATTGCATTTTAAACTTTCCACTTAAAAAATAGAGGAAGAACATGAGCACCTCGTACCCTACTAATCAGAAATCATGATTTATTTTCCCTTGTTTTTACAAAAATATTTTACTCATTTCAAAGTATTAAATTGTAATGCTAAATATGCTTTGTTTTTCAAATTTCACATACATACCAGATTTCCATGCAGTCCCCCAGGGTTGAGGACCTTCACACACACACACACACACACACATCACTGTCCTAGGGCTAAAAGATTTTCTGGCCCAGCCCCCATCCCTACCTAGTTCAGTTCAGTTCAGTCACTCAGTTGTGTCTGACTCTTTGCGACCCCATGAACCACAGCACACCAGGCCTCCCTGTCCATAACCAACTCACAGAGTCCACCCAAACCCATGTCCATTGTGTCAGTGATGCCATCCAACCATCTCAGCCTCTGTCGTCCCCTTCTCCTCCTGCCTTCAATCTTTCCCAGCATCAGGGTCTTTTCCAATGAATCAGCTCTTCACATCAGGTGGCCAAAGTATTGGAGTTTCCACTTAAGCATCAGTCCATCCAATGAATACCCAGGACTGATCTCCTTTAGGATGGACTGGTTGTATCTCCTTGCAGTCTAAGGGACTCTCAAGAGTCTTCTCCAACACTACCGTTCAAAAGCATCAATTCTAAAAAAAAAAAAAAAAAAAAAAAAACCAAAAGCATCAATTTTTCTGTGCTCAGCTTTCTTTATAGTCCAACTCTCACCTCCACACATGACCACTGGAAAAACCATAGCCTTGACTAGACGGACCTTTGTTGGCAAAGTAATGTCTCTGCTTTTTAATATGCTGTCTAGTTTGGTCATAACTTTCATTCCAAGGAGTAAACATCTTTTAATTTCATTGCTGCAATCTCCATCTGCAGTGATTTTAGAGCCCAGATAAATTAAATCAGCCACTGTTTCCACTGTTTCCCCACCTATCTGCCATGAAGTGATGGGACCAGATGCCATGATCTTAGTTTTCTGAATGTTGAGCTTTAAGCCAACTTTTTCACTCTCCTCTTTCATTTTCATCAAGAGGCTCTTCATTTCTTCTTCACTTTCTGCCATAAGGGTGGTGTCATCTGTATATCTGAGGTTATTGATATTTCTCCAGGCAATCTTGATTCCAGCTTGTGCTTCCTCCACCCCAGCGTTTCTCATGATGTACTCTACATATAAGTTAAATAAGCAGGGTGACAAGATACAGCCTTGACGTACTCCTTTTCCTATTTGGAACCAGTCTGTTGTTCCATGTCCAGTTCTAACTGTTGCTTCCTGACCTTCATACAAATTTCTCAAGAGGCAGATCAGGTGGTCTGGTATGCCCGTCTCTTTCAGAATTTTCCACAGTTTATTGTGATCCACACAGTCAAAGGCTTTGACATAGTCAATAAAGCAGAAATAGATGTTTTTCTGGAACTCTCTTGCTTTTTTGATGATCCAGTGGATGTTGACAATTTGATCTCTGGTTCCTCTGTCTTTTCTAAAACCAGCTTGAACATCTGGAACTTCATGGTTCATGTATTGCTGAAGCCTGGCTTGGAGAATTTTGAGCATTACTTTACTAGTGTGTGAAATGAGTGCAATTGTGCAGTAGTTTGAGCATTCTTTGGCATTGCCTTTCTTTGGGATTGGAATAAAAACTGACCTTTTCCAGTCCTGTGTCCACTGCTGAGTTTTCCAGATTTGCTGGCATATTGAGTGCAGCACTTTCACAGCGTCATCTTTCAGGATTTGAAATAGCTCAACTGGAATTCCTTCACCTTCACTAGTTTTGTTCGTAGTGATGCTTCCTAAGGCCCACTTGACTTCACATTCCAGGATGTCTGGCTCTAGGTGAGTGACCACACCATCGTGATTATCCAGATCATGAAGATCTTTTTTGTACAGTTCTTCTGATTATCACTATCTAATGGCCCCCAGTCTCTGAACATTAGGAGTCCTGCATCCCTCCACTGCTTACTATGGTGATAACCAGAACCTCTCTGAACCTCAGAGGTTTGTGTGAGGATTTCACCCAGTTGAAACTGAAAAACAAATCAAATACACACTCACACACACACACACAAAAAAAACCCTCTCCTAGCAATTAGGTATAACTTTTTAAGCAGACAGGGGCACAGGATAAGGAACCCAGAAATAAAACTTACATCATTCATCCAGGTCACAGAATCACTAGCAAAACCTTTACTTTCTCTTTGCAGCTCTCAGTCAGAACTGGCTGGGGTTTCTCAGGCCAAAGCCAGAAGCTCTACCCACAGAGTACTTTCTTTGTACTATGAAGGAAATCTTTTTAGGGATACCATCAGTAAAATCTACATCAAAGGGATAAGAGAGCCAAACTCAACCTTCACGCCTTAAGAAAAAGCAGATATGCCAGCTTTACCCTAGAGGAAGCATGCTTGGTGAACCAAACTCTAGGCTCAGAATCAAAAAATACTATTTTGGCTCTGCCAATTAAGTGCCATTTGTATGTCATCTTGCCCAGGTTCTGTCTGTAAAATATTTGGCATCATCTGAGTGACTATGACATGAACTGAGATTTCAATGAGGAAAGTTAATATACAATGAGACAGGGAAATTGTATTATTGAAGACTAAACCAAAAGTAGATTTTGAAGAAATACATGACAATGCTTCCCTTTAACCAAACATTTCCAAAGTTGGCCATAATACATTAAACTAAATTAACATCTTGTCTGTTTTGTGGGCGCACATGCATGCAAATACATTCATACACACACATACACACAAACACACATACACACACACACACACACCTGTCACCAAGTCCTCTCTTAGTTCAGTTGGACACTCAGTCGTGTCCAACTATTTGCAACCCCATGGACTGCAGCACGGAGAAGGCAATGGCACCCCACTCCAGTACTCTTGCCTGGAAAATCCCATGGATGGAGGTGCCTGGTGGGCTGCAGTCCATGGGGTCGCTAAGAGTTGGACACGACTGAGCAACTTCACTTTCACTTTTCACTTTCATACATTGGAGGAGGAAATGGAAACCCACTCCAGTGTTCTTGCCTGGAGAATCCCAGGGATGGTGGAGCCTGGTGGGCTGCCGTCTATGGGGTCACACAGTGTCAGACACGACTGAAGCGACTTAGCAGCAGCAGCAGCAGCAGGACTGCAGCACGCCAGGCTTCCCTGTTCATCACCAGCTCTCAGAGCTTGCTCAAATTCTTGTCCATTGAGTCAGTAATGCCGTACAACCATCTTGTCCTCTGTCATCTCCTCCTCCTCTTGCCTTCAATTTTTCCCAACATCAGGGTCTTTTCCAATGAGTCAGTTCTTCACATCAGATGGCCAAAGTATTGGAGCTTCAGCTTCAGCATCAGTCCTTCCAATGAATATTCAGGACTGATTTCCTTTATGATTGACTGGTTGGATCTCCTTGTAGTCCAAGGAACTTTCAAGAGTCTCCTCCAACATCACAGTTCAAAAGCATCAATTCTTCGACACTCAGCTTTCTTTATGGTCCAACTTTCACATCCATATATGACTACTGGAGAAACCACTCTCATAACCACCCCACACATCCTGCCTCAGGACTGGACATCACCAATGTCCAGAGTATCATCCCTTTCTCTCTGTCTCTGGTTCTACTCTACTACAAGCTGGCCTCCCTATTGCTTCCAATGGAATCTTAATAAAATGTAAAATGACCCTGTTTTTCCCCTGCTTGTAACCCTAACTGAGTATAAGAGTTTCCAGAGACCATGTACTTATGGTCACCTAATCTATGACAAAGGAGGCAGGAATACACAGTGGAGAAAAACAGCCTTTTCAATAAGTGGTACTGGGAAAATTGGACAGCTACATGTAAAAGAATGAAATTAGAACACTCCCTAACACCATACACAAAGATAAACTCAAAATGGATTAAAGACCTAAATTTAAGACCAGACACTAAAAAATTCTTCGAGGAAAACATAGGTGGAACACTCTTTGATATAAATTGCAGCAAATCTTTTTTGACTCACCACCTAGAGTAATGAAAATTAAAAACAAAAATAAACAAATGGGACCCAATTAAACTTAAAAGCTTCTGCACAGAGAAGGAAACCATAAACAAGATGAAAGGACAACCCTCAGAATGGGAGAAAATATTTGCAAACTGACAAAAGATAATCTCCAAAGTATACACACAGCTCATGCAGCTCAATATCAAAAAACAACCCAAGCGAAAAATTAGTGGAAGACCTAAACAGGCCTTTCTCCAAGGTACAGATGGCCACAAAAACATGAAAAGATGCTCAGCATCACTAATTATTAGAGAAATGTAAATCAAAACTACAATGAAGATATCACTTCACACTGGTCAGAATGACCATCATCACAAAATCTACAAACAATAAATGCTGGAGAGGATGCAGAGAAAAGGGAATTCTCTTAATACTGTTGGTAGGAATGTAAATTGATACAGCCACTATGGAGAACAGTATGGAGGTTCCTTATGAAACTAAAAATAGAACCACCATATAACCCAGCAAATCCACTACTAGGCATATACCCAGAGAAAACCATAATTCAAAAAGAGATATGCACCCCAATGATTATTGCAGCAGTATTTACAACAGCCAGGACATGGAAGCAATCTAAATGTCTATCAACAGAAGAATGGATAAAGACGATGTAGTATATATATACAATGGAATATTTTTAAAAAGAACAAAATTGTGCCATTGGCAGAGACATGAATGGACCCAGAAACTGTCATACAGAGTGAAGTAGGTCAGAAAGAGAAAAACAAATATTGTATATTAATGTATGCATGTATGTGGAATCTAAAAAATATGTGCTAATATATATATAAAATATTTATATCTAAATATTTTTTAGATATAAAAAATATAGAAAAAGTATGTGCTGTTCTTTGCTCAGTCACTTTAGTTGTGTCTGACTCTTTGCAACCCCATGGACACTATAAAGTCCACCAGGCTCCTTTGTCCATGAGATTCTCCAGGCAAGAATAGTGGAGTGAGTTGACATTTCCTCCTCCAGGGGATCTTCCCAAGCCAGGGATCGAACCCACATCTCTTACACCTCCTGCATTGAAATGAGGATTCTTTACCACTAGCACTACCATGGGGCTTAAAAAAAAAATGGTATAGATGGTATTATTTGCAAGCAGAAATAGAGACGTGGACATAGAGAACAAATGTATGGATACTGAGGGGGATGGGGAAAGATAAACTGGGAGATTGGGATTGATATACATACACTATTGATACTATGTATAAAATAGATAAATAATGAGAACCTACTGTAAAGCACTGGGAACTCTATTCAATACTCTATGGTGAACTAAATGGGAAAGAAATCCAAAAAAGACAGGATGTATACAAACATATAGCTGGTTCATTTTGCTAAACAACAGAAGCTAACACAACACTGTAATGCAAATATACTCCAATAAAAATGAATTTATAAAAAAAAGAACCTGGAAAAGTAGAGTTTCCAGAGAAAGTCAAAATTCCCTGGCCTAATACCCAAGCACCCACGCCCTCTATGGTATCACCTGTGATTCATCACTCATCTCCTACTGCTTTCCCTCCATCCCATGCACTCTTCTCTTTCACCACATGAACTGTATAAAGAAACATATTTTCAAGTCTATATCCTTCATACATCCTGCCTCTAGCAAGAATAATAATTCCTATTGGTTTTTCAAAACTCAGTTCCAAGAAACTCTCTCTCACACACACACACACACACACACACACACAGGTCAGGCTCGGGTTCCATTTCTTAGTGAGTCTCCACAGTACTTTCTGCATGCTTGTTCAGTGTACCTACCATAGTATCTCGTAAGAGGTAACCTAGTCTCCTTCTCTTTGATTAAACTAAGCTCTTTGAAGGTGGGGATTTTGCTTCATTTGACTTGGAATTTTGGTATCTGGCCTCCCCCAGTCTCCAGCACAAAGGTATTCAATAGATATGGTTCTCTGGTTTTAACAGTATTTTATAGTTTAGAAAAAAACAAACAAACATTTTAATGGCTTATTGGAGCTCATAATTAGGACAACTGCCAAATCATAAAATATAACTCACAGCCCTTGAGAGTTTCTGCTCACAGATTAATCTCCTCACCTTAGACCCAACTTCTTGCTCAAAGAAAGCTAGAGTGAAGCACTCTGAGCTCTTAGGATGAAAACTGCAGAACTTCAAAAACTGCAGAAAACTTCAGAACTGCAGAGCATTGTTTGGATTCTCCTGCAGCCCTGTTATGCCTTTGCTGCCATATGATTCCACTTTGAACTGTATCTGTCCCATCTTTCATGGATCCAGCATTGCTTCATTTCTAGCCTCCAGTCCTTCTAGAGACTCTGAGGTCTCCAGGGTGGGCCTCCTTCTGAAGTCACCTGATGTGCCAAACCAAGATGGTTTCAGTATCTGCCTTGACATGCAGTCCTAAATCTTTAAGACATCTATAAACAGTACTCTGAATTTCCATCATCATTTTATTTTGTCTACAGGAAAGGATGAGCACAGTAAATATTGTTTTTTGTGTTTTTTTTTTTTAATATTTGAGGTATTTTCCATGGTAGCAAATAGTGTTCATGTTTTATCTCTTGGTGATTCTCCAAAATCCAAGCCATTAAATCCCTTTGGAAAACAACTGTTCTTAATTCCTGTTAGATTTTCTTTAGTGGGAGTTAAGGTCAAAATCTGAATTCTAAATACAGAAAATCACCAGGTCAGTGAATTCTCAATGATATGTGGCATTTTCAGGCTCTGTCTCATCTGGTTCCATTCATACAACTTATTCACATATTCATTCACTCAACAAAGATTTATTGGGCTACAGTGCTCAGGAATTGTGTGCTGTGGGTTATAGATACCCAGAGGGAACAATGCCCTCCCTGACCTTGATCGGGTTATGGCTTATTGGAGAAATAGACATGCAAAACATTACAGCATAACATCCTGCTTAACTACAGAGAGGGCACTCAGTCCATGGCAGCAAAAACAGAGGCCTGAACTTTGGGGAGAGGTAGTAGTAGAAGCAAAAAGGGGTCAGTTCAGCATTTCAGGAAAAAAGAATGATGCCTGAAGAATAAACAGATGCTGAGCATGAGAAGAAGGGTAGAAAGGGCAAACCAGGAGAGACAAAAGAAAGAACACATGCAAAGGCTTAAGGATAAGGGGTTCCAAGTTGATCTGAATTGTTTGAAGAGAATACCAGTAAAGACGCTATTATTACTAGCATAGTAATAATATGGGGAGGTGGTCATGGGTCAGGTTGCAAAGTGTTTGATAGGCCATGTAAGAGGTTGCAATTCCTTCTGACAAGAGATAGGAGCCACTGGAGAATTCTGAGCTTGAAAATGACCCAAGGGGAACTTTGTGATAAAAATATCACTCTGATGACTGAGTGGAGGGTGATTTGGAAGTAGGCGAGATTAAGGGCGTAAAATAAAGGGAGCTGTAGTCCATGAAAGGAAGACAAAGCTGGAACCAAGGCAACAGCAATGGAATTGGAGAGGAGAGGCAAGAAAAGAGAGAGACTTAGGAAGTAAAAGGGGCAGGATGGTGCAGTGAAGTAAATGTGGGTATTCAGAAGAGGATTCATAAGAAGATTGCAAAGTGGAAATATCTGAACCAAAACAAACCATGTGACAGTTTGGTTAACATCACCTGGACCTGGCAATCTTTAGGAGAGGAAATGTAGGAGAGGGAGTGGGTCTCAGCCATTCCTTTCTTCACAAGAGTCATAATTTCTTGCATCCTTTCCTGATTACTCAAGTATCAGAATTTAGTGCCTAAATATACCAAAACCCAAATCAACACATTTATCTATTTATTATTTTTGCAAACAAATAATGCAGGATGGAGGTGGTTTGGTGGGGGGGAGGTGTGGCAGGGAGAGAGGGGATTAGTATGTCCATACTCTGCAAATCAACTCAGTTTGATCGGAGTTCTTTTTTTTAATTTTTTAAAATTTATTTTATTTTTGGCTGTGCTGGGTCATCATGGATGCACTTAGACTTTCTCTACTTGGGATGAGCAAAAGCTACTCTTCATTGTAGTGCTCCAGCCTCTCACTGCAGTGACTTCTCTTATTGTGGAGTGCAGGCTCCAGGAGCGCAGGCTTAGTTGCTCTGCAACATGTGTGATCTTCCAGACCACGGATCAAATTCATGACCCATGAATTGCCTGACAGATTCCTAACCACTGGACCACCAGGGAAGCCTGATTGCAGTTCTTTCGTCTCCCAGTTTTCCTCTTTCTCACAGGATACTGCTAAGAAGTGGGTCCCCATTGAAATGGTTCCGTTGTCCCAAAATGGCCATCTTGTCATTGTTTTTAAAAATGCACATCATTTTTTTTTTGTTCTCAATTGTCAGCATGATTTAGCTTCCTTTTATACTATCTCAGATAAACAGGTAAATCTTTAAAAGTTTTTGTACTCTTAAATCCTTGAAATGCTTTAGAAAATTTGGTTTATTCCAGTGCAATGATTAAAGTGTTGATAACTCAGGAAGTAGGAATATTACTTGCTTGTTGCACTCTTCTGTTTAAAGAAATCAAAACTGCATGATCCCAGAATTGTGCTCTTTCCTTGATCTTCCTCAAAGGGACAATTGTCCTAAAATATTTTTTTTCTTTTGTAGTGTAGTTTACATTTTTTTTATTCAGAAATGGTGGCAAACTAGAAACACCAAATAAAGCCGGTGGCATGTTACGTTTAAACCCACTGAGAGGAGAAACAAGGTACAAATCTTGGAAGTAATGTATTCATGGAACAGTCTATAATCATGGCAGCACGTTATGAGTTAGATAAATAAACCCAAGCTCAACAGCCTTGCACCAATTCAGCCAATATCCATCAATTTTTTAAAATTCCTTGGAAATAGTGATGATTGCAAGAAAGATGCGTAGACTCAGAGAAAGATGCCTTATTATAATCCAGACGGAAGATCTTTTTATTAAAATTGAGCCTAAAAGAAAAATTTTAAGCTTGCCTTTGCTTTAAGCCAACTAAAACACATGCTAGCTTTAATTTGCATTTTTATACAAATAGTTTTGGGTACAGAAATAGCATAATTTTGCATTGGCAAATTCTCTCTGTATTCTTCTTTGATAATTCATTCTCTTGAAGGTATTTTTCAACTCTTAAATTTAAATTTTTTTAGAAAAGTAATTCTACCTTCCATACAAAAGACAGGCTTTCCATTTATAAACCTGTTACCTAGAGGCACAATTAAAATGAAACATTAAATAGAAATAAAACATAATTCTTCAGTTCTTTTCATCCACCAGCTGGCTCATTTCATACGCTTCCTCTTCAGTGAGTTCCAAATGCATTAGTAGTTAGTCAATTACCTATTTGCATATCCTTCAAAATATAAAATTTAATTGTCCGAGTTCCAATTCAGGTAATCCGAAATGTTTTCATTTTATAAATGAAGCTTTTTTGTGACTGTGATCTGGGACTTCAGACCAAGTTTCTTAATCACTGTTTTCTCTAGATAGATCTCCTCATCCCCCAATCTTCAAGAATTCCCTGTTGAGCCCTCCTATTCTCTCTCTGGCAGTAAGCCCATTGCAAAAATTCACCAGTCACTGGAAGTTTCTCATTAGCATCTCAGAGAAAATTGTAAATTGTTCAGAACAAACTTAAAATTAAAATATTCCCTTTTTTGTAGTGTAGAGAAGAATAATACTGATTATCTTTATTTATTTTTATTATTAGGCACCTTGAGATGCCTCTGATGAGACCACACTGCATTGATTTAAATATGTGGTGTTGTGATAGCTGGTTATGATTTTCTGATGTCTTTCTGCAACTCTAACCATATGTAATTTTGAATTAAATGAAAGTTAAGTACTAAAACATTTTGCCCAAAGGGAATTCGGATTCTCAATGTGCTTTTAATAACTGTTTGTAAAACATTTAGGAAAATCTATGGCAACACATTTAGGAAAAAATCAAATTACTATTGCCTTAAGATGTTATTCTAGTGTCTAAACTTTATGAAACATCCTGTGTGGCCCAATTGTTGAACTAATCTAGTCAGTAATACTTTAGAACATACTGTGTATATAGAATCTAAATTTAATTTGTATAATATTTTTTAATACTACTTCTTTAAGAAACCTCTTTAAAACTCATTGAAAATGTACGGATGGTGCAAAAGATGTCTTGTCAAATATTTCTGCAAAATTGCATATAAAGTCTAATTAGAAAGCATTAGAATTAATTAGGGGAACCAAATTAAAAACCATTAAACAATCACTTCTTTAAAAAAAAAAAAAGTATATAGAGGTCTTAAGATGTCTGCAAAATCTAAAATAAAATGTCATGGTGTATCCATGGCCTAAGATAAACAAATAGCATCTTCAGTGGACACTGGGACAGTGGAAAAGGGCTTTCTGAAAGGCTAAAGCTACCAGTTGGTTGTGTCGATGTTGCTTCTGAAGGTGTGATTTGAAAAATGAACTCAAGTTGAAATGTGACCTGAATTTCCATTTTCTCTCACACAGTGAAATGACTATGTACCTAATTTGGGAAAAATTCAAACCATAATTTACAATGTACGGCCCAGAATCTGGGCTAAAAGAGAATACTGGAATCACCTTTCATCCAGAAAGACAGTGTCCTTGAACCTAAGCAGGAGATAATGAGCATTCTTTTTCTTACACTTGTAATCCCTCACCCAAAGCATCATTAGAATGCAACCATCTCATACTATGGTTGTTAAGTCATTTATTTTGCTATTTGTGCATGTCCTTATTTCCATCTATAGCCATTACAAAAACTTGTAAAATTTGTAATCCATATCTATCAAGAAACAAGTGAATTATGGTGATCTAAAACAGAATGGCAGCAAATCAGCTTTACTCTGAAAAGATCAGATTTTCTAAGTAACTGATATCTCAGAACCATCCCCAGTGAGAATCTGACCAGAATTTTTTATCCATTGCTCATTAAATCATGACACTGTTTGACTTTATAAATCCTGACTGAAACAGCAACCTTATTAAAAGGTTTATTTAAAAAATAGTTGGAAATATGGGTATTCTGTTTGTTCTTCACACACTTTTGTATTATTTGGAAGTTTTTTTAACAAGAATATATCAGTTCACTTTAACTGCAGTTCCTTTACCTCTCAGTTATATACCACTTTCAAATGTTTGTCATGCCTAAACATTGTTAATTGCTGAAGGTGAGTTTTAGGCACATGTGGGTTCAGGTGTATTCTCCCTGACCTTACGAATTATGGGTTATTTGACAATATTCATAATAAAAAGTTTTTATAGAATGTATCATTTTGGTAATTTAAAATATGCAATTCTAGGGAAATGGATTTTCTGCAATCCGTACAAGTTTATAATTTGACAGTATGCGAAGTGTTCATTGTAATTCCTTCTTTGTTTTAGAACTTGAAACTTGTATGAAATGCTTCCTTTGACATGCTCTCTATAGAAGGAAAAATCAATAATGCAATCATGAAAATAAACTCCAAATAAAGTTGTTTACAAATATTGACATTTCATTGACTTGAAGCAGGTGTCTGAAAAACATACCCTGAGGCTGGTTGAATTACCACCCAAAACTTTAAAATCTCTTGCAATGGGCCACTTAGGGTATAAATACCCTTTCAGCCATTACCATAAAATGCCTGATCTTGCTGGATTTTTTAAACAGTCATCTAGTAAGAAGAAAAACTAACACTTCCTGAGGCCCCAATATGTAAGGTGTGTGCTAAGTGCTTCATAATCATTACCTCTTTTCATTCTTATGAAACAATAGAGTAAGTATTTTTATGCTCATTTTACTAAGGAGAGAACTGAAGTTAAAGGAGGACAAGAATGGAAGATCCCACAGCAAATCAATGCTGGATTGGGATTGTCCACAGGCAATCTGGCTCCAGAACCAAAGCTCTTAGCCCAACTGAAAGAGGGTAAATAAAATAAAAATAAACCCAAATTGTATGTGGTAAAGTGAGGCCAGACAACCTTAACAAAATATGATGAAAATAAATAATTAGCAAATGTGAAGTGCTCTGAAAGAAATATCATTTTAAAGTACTTCCAGGTAGATCATCCCTTTGATTTTAACACTATCACAGGTAAGGCCGAGCTCCCGGATTGCAGCCAGGAAGGGCCAACCTAGGAGCAGACTGGCTTATGAATATTTAGCAAGGACAGAGTCTGAATGCTCACTCTGGTCTTCTGAGTCCAAATCCAGATCCAACTCCACAACTTCACAGCTACCTTGAAAACATGGCTTTCAGGGTGTACTCTCAACTTCGTGTTGTAGTTATTTTGGCCTGTTTCTTTCCATATCTTTATAACCTCAAGTACTAAATTCTGAAAAATCTATTTTGAGGACAGGAAACAAGGCCTTCAGCCATTTCTACATTCCCAAAGTCATTTGAGGTTCTGGTCTGGGGCAGGACTGGAACAAGGGTATTTCTTTAAAGCTCAAGAAATGATGCTGATGGGCATGCTGGGTGCAGAGGTCCTGCTCCCAAAGGATAGCTGACACCCCCCCCTGCAAAGCTGAGTTACGGTGGTCTGGGAACCATGCAGAACATGTGAGAAAAACTCACAGGCATTCGCCTCAGATCCAGGGAAGAAAAATAAAAGAACAGATCACTAGAAAAGTATATCTGCCCTCTTAACTGAGGGCACACAGAAACTCCTCCAATCCCTTCACATTGGGAAGGGATAGAGGAGATGGTAAGCACTTCTGGGTGCCCGGAGGGACATGCTTACTGGTGTGACTAAAATGTCATTACAGTCTGATTATAGAGTTTATTCATTCTAAACTGGTACACTTTGTGGTCCTAAAAGCTGCTTGTTCTAGTCTGCAGCATGGGAAACCAGAGCATTTGTAAGAAAAACATGAACATCTATGAAGAATAAATTGCCAGGACTTCCCTGGTGGTCCGGTGGTTAAGAGTCTGCCTTGCAATGCAGGCGATATGGGTTTGATCCCTGATCAGGGAACTTGGATCCCATGTGCTACGAAGTACCTGGGCCCGCGCCCTGCTACTACTGAGCCCCTGCACCACAGCTAGAGAGTCCGTACACACAATGAAAGACCCCACATGCCGCAACTAAGACCTGATGCAGCCAAATAAATTAACTAATTAATTTTTTAAAAAAGAATAGGTTGCCAAAGGGGATTAATGTTTGAATCCACACCACATTATTTCTTGACTATTTGTCTGCTAAGAATTGGTCAGCAATTAGATTTGATACAAACGAAAATATCTGCAGTACTAGTCCAACCAGCTAGAGGGACAAATTGGGGAGAAAAATAATAAGAGGTTAAAAAGGAAGGAAGGAAGTAGGCACTGAAAAGCGGAGAAGCATACCCATTATGAGGGCTGAAATCTAAAGATGGACATCCCAGGTGTTGGTGAGGATGCAGAGAAATTGGAACCCTCATACATCACTGGCAGGAATGTGAAATGGCACTGCTGCTTTGGAAAATAGTTTGATGATTTCTTAGAAAGTTAAACATCCACCAACTACATGATCCAACAATTCTAGTCCTAGGTATATATATGCAAAGAAATTAAAACATTTGTCAGCACAAAGCTGAGAAGCAAATATTCATAGCAAAACTATTCATAAAGCCGGAAAGTAAAAGCAATTCAAACATCCAGTACCAGGTAAATGGTAAATAAAATGTAAATATGGACTGAATCTCTATGTTCCCCCAAAATTCATGTGTTGAAGTCAAATCCAGCATGGTTGTGTTTGGAGGTGGGGCCTTGGAAAGGTAATTAGGTCTTGAGAATAGAGCCCTCATGAATGGGATTAGTGCCCATATAAAAGAGTTACAAAAGAGACCCCAGAGAGAGCCCTCACCCCTTCTGACATGTGAGGGTGCAGTGAAAAGATGGCCATCTATGAACAAGGAAGTAGGCTCTGACCAGACACCAAATTTCCTAGAACCTTGATCTTGACTTCCCAGCTTCCAGAACTGTGAGAAATAAATTTCTGTTGTTTATAAGCCACCAGATCTGTGGTATTTTGTTATTTAACACACTGACAATATGCTGTATTCATATAATGGAGTACTACTAGGTAACACCTGGAGAAGGAAATGGTAACCCACTCCAGTATTCTTGCCTGGAGAATCCCTTGGACAGAGGAGCCTGGTGGGCTACAGTCCATGGGATCGCAAGAGTCAGAGATGACTTAGTGACTAAAGCACCGCCATTAGGCAACATAAAGGAATGAACAATTGATACACATTTGTGGATCAATCTCAAAAGCATTGCATCAAGTGAAAGAAGCCAGACTCAAAAGACAACATACAGTTTAATTCCATTCACATGAAATTTCTAAAAAAGGCAAAACTGTAGAGACAGAAAGCAGACCAGTAGTTGCTTGAGGCTGAAAGTAGGAGCAGGAATCGACTATAAGCAAACACAGGGGAACTTTTTGGAGCAAAAGGAGTATTTCAAACTTGGACTATGATGATGATTGCACAATTGCATAAATTTACTAAAAATCACTGAATTACCCACTTACAATGAGTGAATTCTATAGCATATAAATTATACCTCAATAAAGCTATTAAAAGTAAAAAATAAATAAATGAAGGTAAGAGAAGTGAAGAATAGGAAGTATGGAGATGGTAAAAGTGTTCATGGAATAGGAGAAAAGAAGAGAAGTGAAGTGAAAGTCGCTCAGTCGTGTCTGACTCTGTGACCCCATGGACTATACAGTCCATGGAATTCTCCAGGTCAGAATACTGGCGTGTGTAGCCTCTCCCTTCTCTAGGGGTTCTTCCCAACCGAGGGATGGAGCCCAGGTCTCCCTCACTGCAGGTGGATTCTTTACCTGCTGAGCCACAAGGGAAGCCCAGGAGAAAAGAAAGGCATGCACAAATTCACACAGAAGACATTCACCACAGACTGTAGACGCAGGCATAGTGCTTCCTTGTCTTCTGTGCTGAATCCTTTGTGTTAATATTTTAGGCAAATTGCACACTACCAGAGTTTACAAAATTTTTTAAATATTTGGTATGAATAACATAATTTCAAATGCTCTAACAGCTCAGGAAAAATAGGCAAAGCAGAACATCACATAAATATCTGCCACTGCTTCTTCATATACTGCATTTCTCTGAGCATGTTGCATTTCTTTGGTTTCTTGATTTAAGTCATACACAGCATATTACTTACACAGCAAATGAATTATACCAAAGTTTTATGCCATTTTCAGTAGTTTTCAGTACCTATGGAGTCAAGCTGAATCACTTTGCTGTACACCTAAAACTAACACAATATTGTAAATCAATTATAGTTCAATTTTATAAAGATAATGGCTATAATTCCCTGTTATCTATCTTATACATAGCAGTTTGTACCCCTTAATCCCATACCTATAACATGCCCCTCCCTCCTTCTTTCTCCCCACTGGTAACCACTAGTTTGTTTTAGATTGAAGAATAGCTTAGTGACTGATACTTGACATCAGTCATACTGGAAAATTTGTTTGTCATTTGCCTAAATTATAACACTATGTTCTATGTGCTGCTGACCCAAGGACTTTCACAGAGAAAGCAAATGTAAATTCTTTTTAAAGGAGAGTAGAAGAATAAACAGTTATCTTGAAAGTCTTTTCAATGATGAGACTAGGAGGTCTTTAGAATGTCTGGCTTCATTCCAGTGCACACCTATCTTGCTGCAGGAATTTTGGCAGCTGAAATGTGTACCATCCATTCTGTGTGTGTGTGTGTGTGTGTGTGTGTGTGTGTGTGTGCTCATTCAGTGCCTGCTTGATGCTGAGAGACAGGGGTCCTTAACATCAGCACCATTGACATTTTGGGTCAGATTATTCTTTGTATAGGATATTTAGCAGCATCCCTGGTCACTACTCAGCAGATGTCAGTAGTCACGCCCTCTCCCCCAACCTCCACTTATGAATTGTGACAACCAAAATTGTTAATACCTCCCATGGGACAAAGTCACCTCCAATTGGAAGATTGTTACAGGGAATCCCCAGTCTGAACCTGTGGACCCCCAGACATTGCAATCATGGCTCAGTGGTGGGTAACAAAGACACAGCCAGTGCACTCTAGGGTTTCTACAGAGAGGTATGAGCCCAGAGCTACACTTCTAGTATAATCTAAAGGTATTTAAACACCCTGGGGGAGGACGGGATATCAAATCCTACAGCAGTTGCCTAATTATCATACCTTCCTTATGAACACATCTGAAATACTGAAATTTGACTCTTGTCAGCTCTCTAAGTTACTCATGAGCTCTCAAGCAGCAAAGGGTACAAATATCCGTAGCAGTGACTTTTTATAAAGGAAACAAGCGCCACATTTTAGCAACGGACAAACAAATGTTCCAATCTATCCAGGATATCTGTTTTTAGAAACCGTTCAATCTAGCTGAGGTTTTCATTCTCTCTTCTTTTGAGAAATCTTATCAAGAGGTGTAAATGGTTAAAAATAATAAATTAAAAGATTTGAAAAAAGAAACATGTGAAACCAAGCAGCTTAGCAGACAAATGAAAGTCTCTCTCTCACGGGAGAAAATAGGCTTTTGTTTCACTCACCCAAGCTTAATACACAGACATTTAAGAAAATCTGTCCCCAAATGGCCATTTCTTTCCTCATGACAAAGATCCAAAATATTTTTTGTTTGTGGGAAAAAAAATACTCTACTAACAAAAAAACAGCTGTAGACATTTTGTGATTCTTTTTAGAAAAAATAACTGAAGACACATAGTCTAATTCACTGCAGCTTAAATTTCATTTACTAACTAACCACACTAATGAGCGGCTGCCCAGGGACTTCTAATTAGATTCACTGCATTTCTGTCACTGACATTAATTTCCTTACCACCACCTAGAAAAAGTTTGATGCTTTCTGGATTTCTTAAGTAGGAAAAATTTAAGAATTTCAACAGTTTTTAATGAATCCTAACTTTTTTAACCACTGCAGTTTGATGGCATAATATTTCTAAATGGATAAAGCACAATGTTGACATTCCCATACATGTTAAGACTCTTTTTATCAAGATGGATGATAAGCATGTATTTGAAATTGTCAATATGCTATTTTTTGCCCTTTGTGTATACTCTGTGTAGGTCCAAAGATTAAGTTCATATAGCCACCAGGTCATATTCTCCAAATCAAAATTATATTCAAAGGAATTCAGAAGACTGGCCTCCAACTAGCTTTCTAATTGCTCATTCCACAATTGAAAATGCAGGATTGTTTTATTATCATTTTATTATAATTACATTAGCCTGAATTTCCTCAGCATGAAATTGAAAGGTGTACTGTTCAAATGAATCTTCTGTGCGTCTTCTATTACATGATTGAACAAATACACACAATGCAAGCAACACCTAGTTTATAAATACCAGTTTTACAAAGAACCCGTACATTTAAAAGCCACAGCTGCCCTTCCCCTAACACCCAGGCCATGTGCCAGCCCCTCTCTCGAAGCCATTGTGGAAAAGCTCAGAACTTTCAGGGAAAAAAATCTGAAATACTAAATAGTAGGCATAAACAGATGACCCAGATAGAGCCTATGTGGTGTACATTCCCTTCTTGAAAGTATCTCTACAAGGTCTAAGTTTCCATATTCCTCTTTATTACAGTGTCTAATATTCTTCAAATTACAAATCTCTTTGAATTAACAAGCTTCTTTAAAATGCAAATGACTCCTAGAGAGGTTATTATATTCTTTAATTAATTAAGGCAGATTACACTGCTCTTAATACCTAGCTAACGTTATCCAAAATGAAGGATTACCACGCAGCAGTAGCAGCTGAGCAGCAGGAGAGGTACAAGGAGCAGCTGTCGTGAGGGTTGTGGAAGTGACAGCAGTGAATGCTGACTCAGACTTAGCCTCTGTGCTAAGTGGATCACCCCATTTCACCCTCTCAAAAACCCTGGGGAAGAATTTCAGGGGGCAAAGTATGGTTCCCAAAGTGGTCCCTGGACGAGCCATATCAGCATCACCTGGGAATGCTGTTACACATGCAACTTGTTACAAATGCATGTTCTCAGGCCTCACCAGAGATCTACTGACTCAGAAACTGGGCATGGGCCCAGGAGTCTTTGTTTTAATAAATCTTACAGGTAATTCCAATGCATGCTAAAGTTTGCGAATCACTGGGGTACATATTTGTAGAAAAGGGCCACATGCAAGCACACATGCATGCATGCACACACTCACACTAAACTAGAGTTCCCAGCTTATTTCTAAAAGAATACAGCGTCTAGGCAGAAGAGAGTCGGTTCCACAGAGCAGGGGCAGACTACACATCTCGTAATTTACTTCCCGAGGCCTTGGAATCCCCAACAGTGATTAATGATGTCTTATAAGTCATATCCAAAGAGTTAACTTCATGCTGCACTGCAGTTCACCCTTTCAAAGGAACTCAAATAACCTCTCTGTTACTAAGGGAGATGGTGGGTGATGGCTGACCTTCCCTAGTTATTGAGATTAACTCAGAGACTGTGTTCTCAAACCAAGGAGGAAAATCCAAGTCAACCCTCACAAGCTTACAAGTGTGATTATCAGCCCTTAGCTGGGTGGAGTCCCCGAAACTCATTTCACCACAGTAGTCTTAGTAGAATCCCTATTTCACAAGTGCATAAACTCAACTCAGAAAGGTTAACTGAGTAGCCGAATAGCATGGATAAGAAATTGCAAAATCTAGACTAGAAAAACTCACAGGTAATCCCCAAATCTAAGCCCTAAACCCTTTATGGTTAAGAAGAAAGCTTAAGTAGGTAATTGGAGAGTATAAAGCATTTCACAAGGAGAGCAAGTTGTTCCCTCAGCAACTGTTTTAGGACAGAATAGTACTCAGCAAGAGTTAGGGTGGGACCAGAATTATCTGGTTCAAAATTCACCAGAGCCAGTCCAGCACCCTGGGAAGGGAGAGGAGGTTCCTGATCTTTGTCCTTCTTCCATCATATGACCCTGCTCTCCAGTCCTGCCCTACTGGTATAAGATTTCAACTAAATGTGATTCCCAGAGTTTCAGAGGAGTGGATGGAGATGAGAACGAACATTTAAAATGCATCTTGGAAGAATATACTTTGAGCTACCACCAAACAACTGAAAAAATCAAAGCTTTGGAAACAGCCCATTCTTATAGTAAGGTCTGCACATTTAATCATTCATTTATCTTCTTTTACATTTAGGTTCCATGTATGCTGGCATTTCTTATGATCCTGCACTGGTTCTTCCCAGGGTGAACTCTCTGGTGAACTCTCTATGCTGCTCCAGGTGACTGGCCCCTGTGCTTTACCTGGCTTCCCGGGGGTGCAGCAAATGGGAGACTAAGACAGGAGATCAAAGATTGGGAGAGATCTGAGTAACTATTCCCTTCATCCCTCTCTGCTATGCCAGCCTGACAAGAGCTGCCATCCTTTACCTGGAGCCACAGATGCTGGAAGACCACCTCTCCCCCATGACTATTGCTTTCATGGAGGTCTGGTGACAGTTCCCTCCTCTTTTGACTTTGGAGTGCTAACAGCTTTCCCTGTTCCCAGTTGCCAGGTACTTCAGCATTTCTTAGTGATTCCCTACATCATGCCCACAACTTTGTAGTGGTTCCGTCATTGAACTGTTTCCATCTCCAAACAGAGTTAGCTATCTCTTTCCTGCTAAGACCCTGAATGATACAGACCACAACCACAATGATGTTATAAGCATGATGCTTTCTACCAGATCCCTATTCACTTTTTTAAAAATAAATTTTCTTTCAATGCACCAGTTTGCATCATGCTTCCAATTGCAAAAGTCATATCACTTCATAAAGATCATGTGAGCAATTTATGTAAAACATGTCACATAGTAAATGCTCAATAAATGGCAAATGACATTATCATTATTATTACCATTATTATCACTGGTAATTGTCACTGGTAATTCATGTTTATTACTAGAACTATAGTCAATGGACATAATTTAGAGGAAGATATTTTGAATTAACAAAGATGAGTTTTTCAATAACTTACAGGGTCCAGCAATGAAATGGCCAGCATTATAAGCATAATTTATAAAGTACTTTCAGGTCTGTGCTCTCATATTATTTTCACAACAACCCTACAAGAGTTGATGTACTCTCATCCTCTTGTTCAGATGTGGAATCTGTGATTCAAAGGGCCTTATGACCCAGCAATCCCACTGCTGGGCATACACATGGAGGAAACCAGAAGGGAAAGAGACACGTGTACCCCAATGTTCATCGCAGCACTGTTTATAATAGCCAGGACATGGAAGCAACCTAGATGTCCATCAGCAGATGAATGGATAAGAAAGCTGTGGTACATATACACAATGGAGAATTACTCAGCCATTAAAAAGAATACATTTGAACCAGTTCTAATGAGGTGGATGAAACTGGAGCCTATTATATGGAGTGAAGTAAGCCAGAAAGAAAAACACCAATACAGTATACTAACGCATATATATGGAATTTAGAAAGATGGTAACGATAACCCTGTATGCGAGACAGCAAAAGAGACACAGATGTATAGAACAGTTTTTTGGACTCTGTGGGAGAGGGAGAGGGTGTGATGATTTGGGAGAATGGCATTGAAACATGTATAATATATATGAAACAAATCGCCAGTCCAGGTTCGATGCATGATACAGGATGCTCGGGGCTGGTGCACTGAGACGACCCAGAGGGATGGTACGGGGAGGGAGGTAGGAGGGAGGTTCAGGATGGGGAACACGTGTATACCTGTGGTGGATTCATGTTGATATATGGCAAAACCAATACAATATTATAAAGTAATTAGTCTCCAATTAAAATAAAGAAATTCATATTAAAAATAAATAAATAAAGGGCTTATAAGGACTTACCCAACAGCAGAGCTATTGAACGTCGGAGCCAGCATTGAAATCTTGCTGGGGCCAGGTTTACACACAATATCCACTTGGAAGTCACAGGAGGCAGCTGACGAAGGAGCATTGTGGGCAGAGAAAGGAGAGTTAGCACCCCTCATTCCCTCTGCCCCAACCTGCTTGCCTAAGTCCCAGTTAGATGTGCTCTGGTTTGCCATGTTGTAAAATCTGGCTGTGATAAGAAAAAGGAAAACAAAATGGAGGTAGGTTAATGCTTCAATAGATTATCAAGTCTACAATCTCTCAGGCTGAGAAAGAATGAAGGCACTGAAGGAGAAGTGTATGATAGGGTCATGATGAAATACATACTTCTTAAATATTTGACCACTGCTGAGAGCCACTTGGGAGACAATGAGTAATCCACAGCAAGCAACCCTGCAGAGTGAAGAGTGAGGGAGTGCATAAAGCCGCAGTAAGCCATGGCCTCTTTTCATCTTAAATCTTTCTACACAACAGTGGAAAAGAGCTTCATGGGTAATGATGCAAAACTGATTGAGTGGGTTGTCCTTCCTATTAGCTGGTCCTCTGTATCTGCATTTCCAAATATTATCAAGGGTCTCAGAAATTACAGTGCATATCATGAAATTTATGTTGCACAAAATCAAGAAGGGTAATAGCCGTAGCAAATACATAATATTAGGTGGAAAAAAACTTGGTGCTCAGACTAACATTTGATTTTGTTAATATAAATAATATATTAACAAGTGAACAAGTTGGATTTGATCCAAATCACTCTACTGTAAGTGCTTTGCTAAAACTTACCAATGGTATTTACTTCTATAAATAACACCCATAATTAGAATAGTTTTCTAGATGTATCAGTTTATATCTTATGACAAGTACCCTTTTAAAGATCTTTAACATTACAAGCATTTTAAATGAACCTTTGAATTAGATTGTTGGGGAGTGGTATCTGACCACCCCTCATATGGGAGGAAAGATTTCTGAGTTCAAGACTTAGCTGGGTCTTGAAGGATGTGTAGAATTGGGGCAAATAGAATGGAGAGGGATAAGATCTTCCAGATTAGATGAAGTGCTGGTGATGAAGACTTAGTTAATATAGCAACAGTGATCGAAAGCCAGAGTTCTCATTAATCAGTCTTATTAAAGACTCATAAATCGAGAAATTCCAGCCTTTTCTTCTTTCCTGGGTGAATTCATCTTTAGTGGCCACTCAGATGCCAAAGAACATTTTCTTCTGGAGACAGCAAGATACAGGAAAGAGAGGCCACTGGAGATGTGAAAGGATGTGAACTTTGTTGACAAAAAGACTGGTCCCCAAGAAAAAAAAAAAAAGACTGGTCCCAGTGCCAGCTTCCTGCCCCTTCCTGGCTGTGACCACTAGCAATTGGATTAGTCATGTTCCAAATGGACTGTAAAAAGGGACTAATCCTGTCTCACAAAGTTGTTATGAGGATTAAATACAATTACATATCTGAGCATATTTTATGAAGGTTAAAACACTATGTGAGGGACTTCCCTGATGGTCCAGTGGTTAAGACTCCATAGTCCCAATGCAGGGGGCCCAGGTTCAATCCCTGGTTGGGGTACTGGTTACCTCATGCCACAAAGAAGATCAAAGATCCTGCGTGTCACAACTAAGACCCAGCACAGCCAAATAATTAGATAAAAATAAATATTTGAACAATACTTAGACATCTATCAGCAGATGAATCGATAATGAAGTTGAGGTACATATACACAATGGAATATTACTCAGTTATAAAAAAAGAATGCATTTGAGTCAGTTCCAATGAGGTAGATGAACCTGGAGCCTATTATGCAGAGTCAAGTAAGTCAGAAAGAGAAAGACAAATACTATATATTAATGCATATATATACATGAAATTTAGAAAGACAGTATCAATGATCCTACAGGCAGGGCAGCAAAGGAGACACAGATGCAAAGAACAGACTTTTGGACTCAGTGGAAGAAGGCGAGGGTGGGACAATTTGAGAGAATAGCATTGAAACATGTACATTACCATGTGTAAAATAGATGACCAGTGCAAGTTTGATGCATGAAGCAGGGCACCCAAAGCCGGTGCTCTGGGACAACCCAGAGGGATACGGTTGGGAGGGAGGTGGGAGGGAGGGTTCAGGATGTGGAGGACACATATCCCTGTGGCTGATTGATGTTGATGCATGGCAAAAACAACCACAATATTGTAAAGTCATTATCCTCCAATTAAAAGAAATTAATTTTAAAAAAAGAAAAAGAACTGGTTCTAAAAAAAAAAAAAAGTACGTGAATGTTAGTTGTTCTTCCATGTGGGTGGAAAGGGGCATTACATTTCTTGGGAAAGTTTATTTCAATGCTGAGAAAATGACTCAAGGGGTCTCTTAAACTTGATAAACAGGACAGAATGATTAATGTAGCCAGAAGTTCTACAGAGAGAACAACAATAACAATGACTGCTATGTATTAAGTACTTAGTATATGCTATTCACTTTGTAGCCCTAAAATATAACTCTAATCCCACAAGGTACTTATAGTCTCATTTTACAGAAAAGGAAGCAAACTCAGAAAGCCACCTGACTTTTTAAAGGGCACACATAGAAAGTATCCAGCTAAGCATGAACCCAGGGATGTTTGCTTCAAATAGACCACATCTTTTAAACTTATTATGTAGTTCAAAATTGTAGTGAACATAACTAGGCAATGCACAGGAGAAATAAATCTCTCAAGAACCATGCATTCTTATTAGTCATCCTCCAGATACTTAGAAAATAATAGTAATAACTATGCCCACAATATAATGAGAACAGTAAAACCATAATATTGGGTTGGTCAAAAAGTTCATTCAGGTTTTTAAACCTAAACAACCTTTCTGGCCAACCCGATAGAAAAAAAAAGTATGAAAAATAATATATATTATACATAATGTATATTCATAATCTAATCACTTTGTGATATACCAGAAACTACCACAACACTGAGTGTCAACTATATTTCAATTTTAAATATACATATATATTTAAAGTGAGGACATACTTCATGCCCAGCACTGTACTAGACTCTTCACATACTTTTTTATTCAATCTTCCAGAGCTTTACGAAGAAGATACTATTAGTTCCATTTTCCAGAAAAGGAAACAGAACTACAAAGGTTAAGAACCTTGCTCAAGGGCCTTGAACTACTAGACAGAGACGCCAGGAAATGAAAAGGTGTGTCTCACTCTGAATGCTGTGCTCCTTCTCCTACTCCACAACGCCTCTCTTGAAGGCTCTCCCAAACCTTCTCATGTCCAGACAGATGCATGCAAGTTAGAGATGGACTAAGATGTCCAGCGGCCTCTTTCAGAATCCAAACTGCTCCAGTCTCCGCTGACAGCATTTCTCCTCCAGTTGTCAGCATTTCTAATCTGGAAGATCTTCTCTGCTCCACCTATCTAGATCCTTCAAGCTCAGATCTCAATTCTCTAAGAAGCCTACTTCACCCTCTCTCAACCAAACCTATGTCTTTTATCCTTGACCTACTAAATCATCTTCAGTTCAGTTCAGTCACTCAGTCGTGTCTGACTCTTTGCAACCCCATGAATCGCAGCATACCAGGCCTCCCTGCCATCACCAACTCCTGAAGTTTATCCAAACTCATGTCCATCAAGTCAGTGATGCCATCCAGCCATCTCATCCTCTGTCGTCTCCTTCTCCTCCTGCCCCCAATCCTTCCCAGCATCAAGGTCTTTTTCAATGAGTCAAATCTTCACATGAGGTGGCCAAAGTATTGGAGTTTCAGCTTTAGCATCAGTCCTTCCAATGAGCACCCAGGACTGATCTCCTTTAGGATGGACTGGTTGGATCTCCTTGCAGTCCAAGGGACTCTCAAGAGTCTTCTCCAACACCACACTTCAAAAGCATCAATTCTTCGGCACTCAGCTTTCTTTATAGTCCAACTCTCACATCCATACATGACCACTGGAAAAACCATAGCCTTGACTAGACGGAACTTTGTTGCCAAAGTAATATCTCTGCTTTTGAATATGCTATCTAAGTTGGTCATAACTTTCCTTCCAAGGAGTAAGCGTCTTTTAATTTCATGGCTGCAGTCACCATCTGCAGCTATTTTGGAGCCCAAAAATATAAAGTCTGACGCTGTTTCCACTGTTTCCCCATCTATATCCCATGAAGTGATGGGACCAGATGCCATGATTTTTGTTTTCTGAATGTTGAGCTTTAAGCCAACTTTTTCACTCTCCTCTTTCACCTTCATCAACAGGCTTTTGAGTTCCTCTTCACTTTCTGCCATAAGGGTGGTGTCATCTACCTATCTGAGGTTATTGATATTTCTCCCAGCAATCTTGATTCCAGCTTGTGCTTCATCCAGCCCAGTGTTTCTCATGATGTACTCTGCATATAAGTTAAATAACAGGGTGACAATATACAGCCTTGATGTACTCCTTTTCCTATTTGGAACCAGTCTGTTGTTCCATGTCCATTTCTAACTGTTGCTTCCTGACCTGCAAACAGATTTCTCAAGAGGCAGGTCAGGTGGTCTGGTATTCCCATCTCTTTCAGAATTTTCCACAGTTTGTTGTGATCCACACAGACAAAGGCTTTGGCACAGTCAATAAAGCAGAAATAGATGTTTTTCTGGAACTCTCTTGCTTTTTCGATGATCCAGCAGATGTTGGCACTTTGATCTCTGGTTCCTCTGCCTTTTCTAAATCCAGCTTGAACATCTGGAAGTTCACAATTAACGTATTGCTGAAGCCTGGCTTGAAGAATTTTGAGCATTACTTTACTAGCGTGTGAGATGAGTGCAATTGTGCGGTAGTTTGAGCATTCTTTGGCATTGCCTTTCTTTGGGATTGGAATGAAAACTGACCTTTTCCAGTCCTGTGGCCACTTCTGAGTTTTCCTAATTTGCTGGCATATTGAGTGCAGCACTTTCACAGCATCGTCTTTCAGGATTTGAAATAGCTCACCTGGAATTCCATCACCTCCACTAGCTTTGTTCATAGTGATGCTTTCTAAGGCCCACTTGACTCCACATTCCAGGATGTCTGGCTCTAGGTGAGTGATCACACCATTGTGATTATCTTGGTAATGAAGATCTTTTCTGTACGTTTCTTCTGTGTATTCCTGCCACCTCTTCTGAATATCTTCTGCTTCTGTTAGGTTCATACCATTATATCTACTACTGTGGGCAGGAATCCCATAGAAGAAATGGAGTAGCCAACAAAAGATTCCGAAATGCAGTACTTGGATGCAATCTAAAAAACAACAGAATGATCTCTGTTCATTTCCAAGGCAAACCATTCAATATCACAGTAATCCAAGTCTCTATGCCTCAACCAGTAATGCTGAAGAAGCTGAAGTTGAATGGTTCTGTGAAGACCTACAAGAGCTTTTAGAACTAACACCCAAAAAAGATGTCCTTTTCATTATAGGGGACTGGAATGCAAAAGTAGGAAGTCAAGAAACACCTGGGGGAACAGGCAAATTTGGCCTTGGAGTACAAAATGAAGCAGGGCAGAGGCTAATAGAGTTTTGCCAAGAGAACACACTTGTCATAGCAAACACCCTCTTCCAACAACATAAGAGAAGACTCTACAATTGGACATCACTAGATGGTCAACACCGAAATCAGATTGATTATATTCTTTGCCGCCAAAGATGGAGAAGCTCTATATAGTCAGCAAAAACAAGACCGGGAGCTGACTGTGGCTCAGATCGTGAGCTCCTTATT
The DNA here is from genome assembly GCF_002263795.3 of Bos taurus. Lineage (NCBI taxonomy): Eukaryota > Metazoa > Chordata > Mammalia > Artiodactyla > Bovidae > Bos > Bos taurus. Next base: position 109,534,279 of record NC_037328.1, on the reverse strand, counting down.
GCCAAATTCAGACTGAAATTGAAGAAAGTAGGGAAAACCACTAGACCATTCAGGTATGACCTAAATTAAATCCCTATAATTATACAGTGGAAGTGAGAAATAGATTTAAGGGACTAGATCTGATAGACAGAGTACCTGATGAACTACGGATGGAGGTTCTTGACACTGTACAGGAGACAGGGATCAAGACCATCCCCATGGGAAAGAAATGCAAAAAAGCAAAATGGCTGTCTGGGGAGGCCTTACAAATAACTGTGAAAAGAAGAGAAGCGAAAAGCAAAGGAGAAAAGGAAAGATATAAGCATCTGAATGCAGAGTTCCAAAGCATAGCAAGGAGAGATAAGACAGCCTTCCTCAGAGATCAATGCAAGGAAATAGAGGAAAACTAAATCATCTTGCTGCTGTTGCCGCATTGCTTCAGTCGTGTCCAACTCTGTGCGACCCCATAGATGGCAGCCCACCAGGCTCCCCCATCCCTGGGATTCTCCAGGCAAGAACACTGGAGTGGGCTGCCATTTCTTTCTCCAGTGCATGAAAGTGAAAAGTGAAAGTGAAGTCGTTCAGTCATGTCTGACTCACCGCAATCCCATGGACTGCAGCCTACCAGGCCCCTCCATCCATGGGATTTTCCAGGCAAGAGTACCAGAGTGGGTTGCCTCTGCACCCATATACTTTAGCACTTAGTCATGTACTATGACATAGACTTTTTACCCATTATATGATAAAGAAACAAGATATAGTGGAGTTCTATACTGAATTGACCACTAACTAAAACTGTGACCTCAGGTAATTCACTTAACCTTTCTAAGCCTCAGTTTTCTCATCTTTAAGTAAGTGTTCTCTAAAGTTCACTCTAATTTTAAAAATACCATTTCCATGGCCATATGTCTTTACTCCTTAAGAAAAGTGCAACTTTTTATATTTTTGTTTTTCCTTGTAACATTAGACAGAAGGTACTGAATACTTATCAGTAGTTTCAAATGAAGAACAAAAGAATAAAATAAATAATATCTAATACATGAAGGAAGGGGTATGTAAGAGATTTAATGTAAACATTGTAGTTCTGTAAGCAACCAGCAAAATAGTATAAAATTATTTTATCTGTAACAAAAAATAAACTGAAAATGACTCAGTCATTATAAATAAAACCCCCCAAATCAAACATTTTCAATGGACAAGGAAAAAAGAACCACCGACATAGACTTCACAGGGGAAAAGATAAGCATATATTTTGGTCATATGCCTATTATCCAAATATGCATATTTCACAGATGAGAACCTACCTTTGTTATTTGTGGGGGAAGAAAACCAAGTTGTTCCAAAAAAGCACCAAGGGTTTAACACTTTTAACATTCATCCAAAACTGAAGCAATACATTAACATATACTTTTTTTCTCCAGTTGGCTTCTGTGTTAATATCTTCACAGTAAAATATGATTAAAATTGTATTTTAAAGAGAATGAAAATTGTACACTTTAAACTTGCACAATCTTATATGTTAAGATTATTTTTCTTAAAAAAATGTATTTTTTTTCTTAAAAACAAATTTTTTTAAGAATGAAAGAATGTATAGGTAATCAGAATCCAAGTCTTGTTTTAAATAAAGCCCCAATGTCTGGTGCTGGTCCTCAAAAAGGAAGGTAAAATTTTATTCATTTACTCTCTGGGTTATTTCTAAAACTGCTCATGAGTACTGGTCTTCCATTTTATTCTTTCAGGTCAATAATTACTTTCATCTTAAATCTCACATGGTAAGTACCTTGTAAGTGATTATGGATATAGCTATATTAATAAAGAAGTTACTGAGAAATTAGACTCTGAAAACTGATACATTATAACTACCTGAAAATTACATTATTTGCTTGTATCTGTTATATAGACTGTGTGCCAAAAAAATAAAGGGAAGATAGCAGGAACATTAAAAGCTTAGAGATCTTCGACCTTTATTTATATCCATTAAAAACTGTTTTCAAAATAAATGTAAAATGGCAAAATATGATACAATATGCACAATCATGTGGTAGATTGAATAACAGTCCCCCAAGAAATAAGTCCACCTGGAACCACTGAATATGACCTTAAGATTGTAGTTAATTTAGTTGTAGATGTAGTTAAGGATCTCAGGATGAAATTATCCTGGATTATCCCAGTGGGCCCTAAATCCAATGACAAGTGCTCTTGTCAGAAGATACAAACGAGAAGAAACACAAAGCATAAGGTGATGCATAGACGAAGGCAGAACTATTCACAATAGCCAAGACCTAAATGTCCACTGACAAACAAGTGAATAGAGAAGATGCGGTAAAATATATTCAATAGAATAGTGCTTAGCCAAGAAACAGAACAAAATAATGCATTTGCAGCAACATGGGTGCAACTAGAGATTACCATACTAAGTGAAGTACATTATCATACTAAGTGAAGTAAGTCAGAAAGAGAAAGACAAACACCATCTGAGATCACTTATATGTGAAATCTAACATATGACATAAATGAAACTGTCTATGAAACAGAAACAGAATCACAGATATAGAGAACTGATTGAGAGCTTGGGATTAGCAGATGCAAACTGGTATGTATAGAATGGATAAACAACAAAGTCCTACTGTATAGCATAGGAAACTATTTTCAAATATCCTGTGATAAGCCATAATGGAAAAGAATATGAAAAAGAATATGTATACATACATACATATATATATATATGAGTCATTTTGTTATATAGCAGTAATTAACAAAACAAATCAGCTATACCTCAATTATTTTTTAAAAAATTAATGGAAAAAAAGTGGGGTTTCCCTAGTGACTCAGTGGTAAAGAATCCGCCTGCCAATGAAGGAGGTCCTGGTCCAGAAAGATCCCACTTGCTGAACAGCAACTAAGCCTGTGTGCCACAACCATTGAACCTGTGCTGCAGAGGCTGGGAGCCACAACTGCTGAAGCCTGCTCACTACAACTACAGGGTAGCCCCGCTCACTGCAACTAGAGAAAAGCCCATGCGGCAGTGAAGATGCAGCACAGCCAAAAATAAAATAATTTTTTTTACAAAGTGGAAGCAGAGATTGGAATGTTCATAAGCTGAGGAATGATGAGAATTTCCAGGAGCCATTAAAAGCTAGGAAAGAAGTCATGGTGAACAGATTCTTCCTCAGAGTCTCTACAGAAAGAACCAACACTGCTGACATTTGATTTTGGACTTCTTGCCTCCAAAACTGTGAGAGAATAAATTTCTGTTGTTTTAAACCACTAAATTTATGGCAATCTGCCTCACAGCCTTAGAAAACTAACCCAAGTCCTCACCATTATCTAATTCCAGAATATTTTCATCACTCCTCAAATAAACAATTAGCAGACCTCCCCATCCCCTACACCCGGCAACCACTAATCTACTGCCTGTCTCTGTGTATCTATTCTGGATATTTAATACAAATGGAATACGTGGCCTTTTGTTCCTGGCTTCATCCATGTTGTATGTGTTGTAGCACTTATTATTACTTCAGTACTTTTTATTGACTGAATTATATAGGATTATACCATATTTTATTATTTATGTTATAACATATTTGATATTTATATTATTTTTTACTTTTTGGCTACTATGAATAATGTTGCAATGACCATTCATATGCAAGTTTTGAATGGGCAAGTTTTCATTTTGTGTACTATACCCTATACACAGTTTTTTGAGTATAAACATATCCATTTCATCTTGGTTATCTTATTTGTTGTCATATAATTGTTCATAGTATTCCCTTATAATCCTCTTATTCCTTTTAATGTTTGCCAGTGTAGTGAAATAACCAACTTCTGGTTTTGTTGATTTTTCTCTATTTTTCTCTTTTTAACTTATTATTTCCACTGTAATCTTTATTATTTCCTTTCTTATGCTTCTTTTAGGTTTGCTTTGCTCTTGTTTATCTAGTTTCTTAAGACAAAAAGTTGGTTTATTTGGAGATCTTTCTTCTTTGTTAATATAAGCATTTACAGCTACAAATTTCTAAGCACTGCTTTAGCTGCATGCCATACGTTTGTTGTGTTTTTATTCATTCATATCAAAGTATTTTCTAATTGCCCTTATGATTTCTCCTTTCACCCACTGAATATTTAAAAGTGTGTTTGATTTCCACATATTTGTGAGTTTCCCAAAATGTCTTTTATTAATCAGTCCTAATTTTATTCCACATAATTAGAGAACATTTGAATTTAGTCCTTTTAAATTTACTGACATTTGTTTTATGGCCTAACATATGGTCTATCCTAAAGAATATTTTATATGCACTTGAAAAAAAATATGTATTCTACTTTTAGGGGGTGGAGTGTTCTATTCTGTTGGGTCTGGATGATTGATAATGTTGTTCAAGTCTTCTATTTCCTTGTTGGCCTTCTCTCTAGTTTGCAATTCTTTAGTGTTATTAAACTGTCTATTTTTTTTCCTTTAATTCTATCACATTTTCTACATTTGGGGTCTCCATTATTAAGTGCTTATAAGCTTCTATGATTTCATTTGTTTTTTGATGGTTGACCCTTTCATCATTAGAGAGTGTTTTTATTTTTGCATCAAGTAACAATTTTTTAATAGTCTATTTTGTCTGCTCTTAGTATAGCTACTCTAGCTCTCTTTTGGCTACTGTTTGCATAATGTATCTTTTTCTACCTTTTTACTTTCAATCTATTTGTGTCATTGAATCTGAAGAGTGTCTTTTATATTCATCACATAACTGGATCCTGTCTTTTTATCCATTTTGCCAATCTCTGCCTTTTAATCCCTTGTATTTACATAATTACCACAATAAGACAGGATTTATATCTACCCTTTTGATATGTTTTATATATGTCTTTTGCCTTTTTTGTTCCTAAATTCATCCATTTCGGCTTTGTTTTTTTTTTTCTTTCCCAACTACAATTTTATTTTATTTTTAAACTTTACAAAATTGTATTAGTTTTGCCAAATATCAAAATGAATCCACCACAGGTATACATGTGTTCCCCCTCCTAAACCCTCCTCCCTCCTCCCTCCCCATACCATCCCTCTGGGTCGTCCCAGTGCACTAGCCCCAAGCATCCAGTACCGTGCATTGAACCTGGACTGGTGACTCATTTCATACAAGATATTTTACATGTTTCAATGCCATTCTCCCAAATCTTCCCACCCTCTCCCTCTCCCACAGAGTCCATAAGACTGTTAAAGATGGTAACAATAACCCTGTGTACGAGACAGCAAAAGAGACATTTCTGCTTTGTTTTGCGTTAAATATTTTATTTGGTTTTCAAAGCTACTGTAAAGCTGGTAAAAAGAAAATGAAAATAGGGCAAGTACAAAGCTCAAAGTTCTTAACAAGATTCAGCTGTTTTTTTCTTGAATACTCTTTGAATTGTTGCAAGCCTTTGGCTAATATCAACAGTTTTGAAAACATTGATTTTGACAGTTTTTGCCAGTGTTCCCACTGTTTTTTGGGGAGAGTAGATTTTCAGGGCTCTCTATCTGCCATTCTTGCTAATATCATGTTATCTTTTATAATAACATCATATGGAGACAAATAGAACATAATTACTATTATTATTACTCCCATTCATTTATAGATGAAGAAAGTAGGTATCTACATTTTCTTTCACTGCTATAACAAATTTTCAGAGACTTAGTGGCTTAAAGCAACACAGATTTGTTATTTTGCAGTTCTGTAGGTAGAAATTTGGCATGGGTTTCACCAGGCTAATATCAAGGTGCTAGCAGGGCTAATTTCTTTTTGGAGTCTTTAAGAAAAAAGTCATTTCCCTGCCCATTCAGGTTGTTCCTTACAGTTATAGAACTGAGTTCCTTGTTTCCTTGCTGGCAGTCTGCTGAGGGATGTTCCCAGCTTCTACACGGCCCCACATTCCTTGGTTTGTAGTCAGCTTCCTCCATCTTCTAAGCCAGCAATTATGGGTCAAGTTCCTCTCAAACTTCAAATCTCTTCTGCATTTTCTTCTGTCCTCAGATGTCTGTAATCCGCCTTCCTCTTTCACTTTTAAGGACACTTAAATCTAGGATGCTCTCCCTATTTTAAGGTTTGTTACATTAATTCTATCTGCAAATTTCCTTTTCTTATGTAACATGATGTATTACATGTTACAGAGGTTAGGACTTGGACATATAGCTGGGAGTGAAGAGAGGGACATTATTCTGCCTACCACACTAGAGCTCACAGAGCTTATGTGACAAAGCTGACAAGGGCAGAACTGGCGTAACATACAGACCATCTAATTCTTCCTTCAGTGGTCTTTTCACCACATCTCTGATGCACAGTGACAGTCTGGCCAACCTTGATCATTCTGAGTACATTTGTATTTTTATGTATGTGGTAAGTTAGTTACCTTTCTTGGTCTTGGAAAAGTGGCCTTCTGTAGGAAATATGCAATGCATCCTCGCATAGTCTCTTCCTCTCATTACCCATGCTGTATGCTCTAAAAGTTTCTCCTAAGAGGGCTATGTGGGTACTTCTGTTGTGTTGGTTGACTATATGGACTGTCTGGTGGGCTTGATTAGCCCCTAGTCTGGTTGGTTGCCAGGCCCTGCCTTGTTCGGATGCTGCTGCCTGCTGATTAGCAGGACCTGGTCAGGGATTGGCTGGATGCAGAATCCTAGGGTGCCCAGGGTGGACTGGCTCACTAGTAGGCAGTCGGGGTCACAAAGACTCTGGAACTGTTCCCCACCCACGGGCAGTGAAGCCAGATCCTAGAGTTAGTGACAGACTGCTAGCAAGAAGAGCTGGTTCCTGGAATCTGGCTGCAGGGCCCAGGGGTCCCAGAGTTTGTTTAAGATCAATGGTGGTAGGTTTGGGGGTGGAGGGGTTGTGTTTCCTGACACAACTGGTTATGGGGTTGGAGTGTCCTAAAAGTTGGGTTGGCCTACTAGAGGGCAAGGCTAGGACCCAGCTTGTCCTAGGGTAGGGTCTGGCCTGCATTTTGGGATCATAGTTTTCTTGCATCTGGTGTGTGCCCTCTGGTGGGCAAGGCAGAGTCTAGAGGTGACTGTGGGCTCTAGTCTTTTTTTTTTTTTTTTTTCGCTTCACTGCTAGGCATGTGGGATCTTATTTCCCCAATCAGGGACTGAACCAGTGCCTCCTGCAGTTGAAGTGGGGAGTCCTAACCACTGGACTACCAGGGAATTTACCTGGGCTCTTTAGTCTTTTGGCAGCCTAGGTGGATGGGGTGCTGAAGGGTGTGGTCTGCAATATATATTTTTTTTTATATTTTGAGCACATTCATGCCTGCATGATAAGTCACTTCAGTTGTGTCTGATTCTTTGTGACCCTATGAACTGTAGCCTGACAGGCTCCTTTGTCCATGGGATTCTCCAAGAACACTGGAATGGGTTGCAGTGCCCTCCTCCAGGGGATCTTCCCAACCCAGGGATCTAACCTGCATCTCATGACTCCTGCACTGGTAGGTGGGTTCTTTACCACTAGCACCACCTGGGCAGACTGGCCGTATCCCCAGCCAATGCACTGTTTGGCCTGAGAGGTCCCAGTACTGGTGCCTGCAGGATGTTGGGTGGGGCCAGGTCTTGGCACTCATGAGCTAGAGCAGTGGTCCCCAACAATTTTGACACCAGGGACCCATAATGTGCTGATGAAACCAGTCAATCCTAAAGGAAATCAATCCTGAATATTCATGGGAAAGACTGAGACTGAAGCTGAAGTTTCAATACTTTTACCATCTGATACAAAAGCCAACTTGGAAAAGACCCTGATGCTAGGAAAGATTGAAAGCAAAAGGAGAAGGGGGGAGACAGAAGCTGAGATGGTTAGACAGCATCACCAACTCAATGGATATGAATTTGAGCAAACTCTGGGAGATAGTAAAGGACAGGACACCTGGTATGCTGCAGTCCATGGGGTCGTAAAGAGTCAGACACAGTTTGGTGACTGAACAACAACCAGTAATGTGAGCCATGGGCAGTGATGGGGAGTAGCAGATGAAGATTCGTTCACTTACCCACTGCTCACCTCCTGCCATGTGGCCTGGAACTGGCCCCAGGCCTGGGGGTAGAGGATCCCCTGAGCTAGACGGATGGTCCTGTTCACCTCAGCACCAGTTTCTACTGGGTAGAAAGAGTTTCCAAATACAGCTGCCACCCAGTATGGCTGCTGCCAGTGTCTATGTTTCCAGGGTAAGACCACTGCCCCCTCCTCTTCAGGAGACTCTCCAAGACCAGCAAGTAGGTCTGGCCCAGGCTCCTATCAAATTACTGCTTTTGCCCTGGTTCCCTGAGCCTGTGAGATTTTGTGTGCACCCTTTAAGGATCAAGTTTCTAGTTCCCTCAGTCCTGTGCAGCTCCTATAATTAAGCCCCACTGGCTTTCAAAGCCAAATGCTGTTGGGGATCATCTTGCCAATGCTGGAACTCTGGGCTGGGAAGCCTGACATGGGGTCAGAACTCTCACTCCTGTGGAAGACCCTATGAAATATAATTACTCCCCAATTTGCGTGACACCACAGCGGGTGGGAGAGGGGCATCATAGAATTGGAATATATCACAAGTCTGCCCTTCCCACCTGTCTTCTTGTGGCTGCTTCTTTATGTATTTAGTTATTTGGGATACTTTCTAGAGGGTTCCAGTTTTCTTTTGTTAGGTAGTTAGAATAGGAAAAAGGAGTCCAAAACAGTAGTGGCTAAAAGACAAAGAAAGGGGAAAGCCTGCGAAAACAGAACAAAAGAAAATCCACAGAACAGAGTGAGAACCTCAGGTGAAACAAACACACCCCCTTCTTGGCCTGCCCGATTTGCATAGGGCAGGCTGAAGGTGGAGAGGAGACAACACATAAAAGGAGGAAGCCAAGACAGATTGACACCTCTCCTTTGGGGGTGGCCCACCCTCACACCTCAAGGGTATACAATCGTTTGTTTTTCCAAATAAAACTGAGCTGTAACCAAGCTGTAACACAGTCAGTCATTTCAAATTTTTGCTGTGGCAAGTCAGAACCAAGGAAATTACACATTCCCCTGACATATCTGTTGCTGTGACTCGGATTTAACCTGGATGAAACAACCTCGGCTCAGTCCAAGGTGGAGGCCAAACACAGCAGAAGCCCAGCTTGGCAAAACTTCACACAGTGGAAGCTGAACACGAAGAAAACCCAGCAAAGTAGAATTGACAAGAAGCACAGTGTGCTGGAAACTGGAACAGCAAAAACAAATTTGGTAGAAAGCTCACACTGCTCAGTCTCAGATTCCAGAAGTCCTCCAGTTAAGGTAGGAGGTCCTCACTCCTATGGCTGGAAGGACATACGACTAACAAAATCTTAATTCTTTTACAGTCTCTTGTTTCTTGTTCCTAGTTCTTGTTTCTAGTTCCCTGGTGGCTCAGACGGTAAAGCGTCTGTCTACAATGTGGGAGACCCAGGTTCGATCCCTGGGTCGGGAAGATCTCCTGGAGAAGGAAATGGCAATCCACTCCAGTACTATTGCCTGGAAAATCCCATGGACAGAGGAGCCTGGTAGGGGTCACCCCACAACAGTCCATGGGGTCACAAAGAGTCAGACACGACTGAGCGACTTCACTCTTGTTTCTTGGTTCCTTGAACTCCCTGCAAACAGGTGAGTGGCAGTGGGTTCAAATGAGGGACTCTGGAGAGGCTACTACCCAGTGTGTCTCGAAGGCTCCACTATCCTCTGCACTCTAGTAGCTGTTGCCCAAGCAGGTGAGGGTTCTTCTGTCCTTAACCTCCTTTGTACCAAGGATAAGGCCAATGAAAACTGTGGGCACAGGACAGGTATTTAGTAGTTTTTTCCAGCAAGTTAAGAAAGGGGTTCCTTGGCATGTTTTTCCCACTGCTTTTTTCTCCTGTCCTTCAGCTCCTTTTGCCATCTATGCCACTGTTTACAAAGTACTGGGCAGGACATCATCTTTCCATTTCTGAAAGTTGTGTTTGAAACTGTTTACCTAAGGTTAGTACTTACACCCATGTGGCAGGGACTCTGTGCTATGCTTAGTCCTCAGTCATGTCCAACCAGGATCTGAGCCCAGACAAAACCCGCGGTGCCTGGCTTTAGGACCTAATTAAGCTCAGGGTCTTGATGACTCATTGCAAAAAAATTCAGTGAGAGACACAGCAATAGGTAAGAGGTGGATTTGTTCAGATTTAGAGACAAGCATTTGAATGCAGAGTTCCAAAGAATAGCAAGGAGAGATAAGAAAGCCTTCCTCAGTGATCAGTGCAAAGAAATAGAGGAAAACAATAGAATGGGAAAGACTAGAGATCTCTTCAACAAAATTAGAGATACCAAGGGAACATTTCATGCAAAGATGGGCTCAATTAAGGACAGAAATGATATGGACCTAACAGAAGCAGAAGATACTAAGAAGAGATGGCAAGAATACACAGAAGAACTGTACAAAAAAGATCTTCACAACCCAGATAATCATGATGGTGTGATCACTGACCTAGAGCCAGACATCCTGGAATGTGAAGTCAAGTGGGCCTTAGAAAGCATCACTATGAACAAAGCTAGTGGAGGTGCTGGAATTCCAGTTGAGCTCTTTCAAATCCTGAAAGATGATGCTGTGAAAGTACTGCAATCAATATGCCAGCAAATTAGGAAAACTCAGCAGTGGCCACAGGACTGGAAAAAGTCAGTTTTCATTCCAATCCCAAAGAAAGGCAATGCCAAAAAATGCTCAAACTACTACAGAATTGCACTCATCTCACATGCTAGTAAAGGAATGCTCAAAATTCTCCAAGCCAGGTTTCAACAACACGTGAACTGTGAACTTCCGGATGTTCAAGCTGGATTTAGAAAAGGCAGAGGAACCAGAGATCAAATTGCCAATATATGCTGGATCATCAAAAAAGCACAAGAGTTCCAGAAAAACATCTACTTCTGCTTTATAGACTACACCAAAGCCTTTGACTGTGTGGATCACAAAAAAAAAAAAAAAAAAACTATGGAAAATTCTTAAAGAGATGGGAATACCAGACCCTCTGACCTGCCTCCTGAGAAATCTTTATGCAGGTCAGGAAGCACCAGTTAGAACTGGACATGGAACAACGGACTAGTTCAAAATTGGGAAAGGAATACATCAAGGCTGTATGGTGTCACCCTGCTTATTTAACTTAAATTCAGAGTACATCATGCAAAATGCCAGACTGGATGAACCACAAGCTGAAGTCAAGATTGCCGAGAGAAATATCAATAACCTCAGATATGCAGATGACACCACCCTTATGGCAGAAAGTGAAGAAGAACTAAAGAGCCTCTTGATGAAAGTGAAAGAGGGGAGTGAAAAAGTTGGCTTAAAGCTCAACATTCAGAAAACTAAGATCATGGCATCCAGTCCCATGACTTCATGGCAAATAAATGAAGAAATAATGGAAACAGTGAGAGATTTTATTTTGCTGGGCTCCAAAATCACTGCAGATAGTGACTGTAGCCATGAAATTACAAGACATTTGCTCCTTGGAAGAAAAGCTATGACCAACCTAGAGAGCATATTAAAAATCAGAGACATTGCTTTGCCAACAAAGGTCCATCTAGTCAAAGCTGTAGTTTTTCCAGTAATCATGTATGGATGTGAGAGTTGGACTATAAAGAAAGCTGAGTGCTAAAGAATTGATGCTTTTAAACTGTGGTGTCGGAGAAGACTCTTGAGAGTCCCTTGGATTGCAAGGAGATCCAACCAGTCTATCCTAAAGGAAATCAGTCCTGAATATTTGTTAGAAGGACTAATGCTTAAGCTGAAACTCCAATACTTTGGCCACCTCTGACTCATTTGAAAAGACCCTGATGCTAGGAAATATTGAAGGTGGGAGGAGAAGGGGATGACAGGGGGGTGAGATGGTTGGATGGCATCACCAACTTGATGGGCATGAATTTGAGTAAGCTCTGAGAGTTGGTGATGGACAGAGAAGCCTGGCATGCTGTAGTCCATGGGGTCGCAAATAGTTGGACACGACTGAGCAACTGAAATAAACTGAACTGGGCTACGTCATTCTTTCAAAAGTTGTGTCCTGCCCCCTTCCCTCCTTTTTCATGCTCTTTTCCTGAGCCCAGTCCTGGCCCACAGTGTTGCCTCTACAATCTTCTGGAGGGACAATGAGAAAATAGCTGGCCCTTGGAAGGAAATACTGTAAAATACCCAATCCCTCTAGATATTCAGGCCTTCATCTTCTACGTTTCCTACAACATATGCAACAATAACATCTCTCAGTGAACCCACTAGGATGAGTGACAGGCACATGATGCCTGCTAGAAGTCCATCTGTTGGCATTCCTTCAAAGGCAATTGGGCTTCCAGGGACAATGTTTGCCACTTTGGGAGTTAGCTCTGCAGGCTATTTGGGCCCAAACCCTTACCACCCTTCTCCTAAAGCTACAAACATAACCCCAGATTAAATCTCCACTCCATTTTTATGCTTCCCTGCTGGCTTAGATGGTAACGCATCTGCCTGCAATGTGGGAGACCCAGGTTCGATCCCTGGGTCAGGAAGATCCCCTGGAGAAGGAAATGGCAACCCACTCCAGTACTGTTGCCTGGAAAATCCCATGTACAGAGGAGCCTGGTAGGGTATAATCCGTAGGGTCCAAAGATTCAGACACAATTGAGCGACTTCACTTTCAGTTCTCCACTTTTATCAAACATCTGGTCTGTTGCCTCTTATCATTTTGTCCTTAAGCTACTTACTAACTCCTACAACAAGGACCCTGCCCTCTTGTAGGCAACACAGCTCCACTGAACCTATTATTAAAATACTCTTCTTCTTAGCACATCTGGGCTTCCCTGGTGGCTCAGATGGTAAAGCGTCTGCCTGCAATGCAGGAGACCCAGGTTCAATCCCTGGGTCAGAAGATCCCTTGGAGAAGGAAATGGCAACCCACTCCAGTACTCTTGCCTGGAAAATCCCATAGACAGAGGAGCCTGGCAGGCTACAGTCCATGGGGTCGCAAAGAGTCAGACACGACTGAGTAACTTCACTCAATGCCCCTAACAAGACAAGATAACCTACTCCTTTGTCATTACATCTGTTATTACCAAAGCGGGTCTCGGAGAAGGCAATGGCACCCCTCTCCAGTACTCTTGCCTGGAAAATCCCATGGATGGAGGAGCCTGGAAGGCTGCAGTCCATGGAGTCGCTGAGGGCTGGACACGACTGAGTGACTTTACTTTCATTTTGCACTTCCATGCATTGGAGAAGGAAATGGCAACCCACTCCAGTGTTCTTGCCTGGAGAATCCCAGGGACAGGGGAGCCTGGTAGGCTGCCATCTATGGGGTCACACAGAGTCAGACACGACTGAAGTGACTTAAATACTAATAATAAAGTGGGTCTATGACAATGAAGTGTTTACCATTTGAAACACCCTAAACTGCTCTTATGGAGGACTAGGGGAAGAAATCAGGGACTTACATTCCCTCAGAGCAATAAGAGGATAAGGCTTATGACTGTTTCACCAGGTTCCCAGTCTCAGGGCACAGGCTTGGATTGCTTTATATCATGGTATCTATTCCCATGCATGGTGGACAAACCAATAATGAGTTAAGATTACAACCCCTTAATCCTACCCAGCACTAGTCATGCTGGAGACCTTGGGGATGCCCAACTCCGGCCTGGGGTGGGGGTGGGGGTGGTCCCAGGAGGTCGACCTGCCTCTACCTGCCTAGGGATCTGGTCCCTGGGAGGTTGTCAAGCCTCAGCCTGCTCAGGAATCCACCAGCCCAGGATCCCAGGAGGTCGACCTGCCTCAACCTGCCTAGGGATCTGGTCCTCCAGAGGTTGTCACACCTCAACATGCTCAGGAATCCACCAGTCCAGGGATCCCAGGAGATCAACATGCCTCAACTTGCCTGAGGATTCGATCTCCAGGAGGCTGTCATGCCTCAACCTGCCTGGGGAGCTGCACCCTGACCTGGGGATGCCTGGAGCTCAGGTTGCAGCAGTACTGCGTAGAATAAGCTTCAGAAAGACTCACCCCTATGAAAGTCCACCCACGGAAATAGAAGGAAGTCTATTAGTTGTGGGACTGTATCTGGTCTCAGCAATAACTCAGGAGTTCAAGAAGAACCCCAGTGCCTTTCTGGAAAGTCAGAAAGAGGCCCTCTAAAAGTTTACCAATCTGGAGTTAAACTCTTATGAGGGACAGGTGATTTTAAAGGACAAATTCCTGTCTCAAAGTGCATCAGATATCAGGATAAAGTTATAACAGCTACAGCAGCAGGACCCTGATGCCTCTTTAGATTAGATGATCCAGACAGCCACCAATACCTTTTATAACAGAGAACAGGAGAGGGAGGCCAAGGCCCAGGAAAGGGAGAGAAGGAAAGAGACAAGACATACCCAGATGCTGGCCACCCTCCAGGGAAGCCCTATGGCAAACCGCTGAGTCCTTTGAAGGACAAGGCATGAGGCAAATGCCTAATCTGTAGACAGGAGGGACACTGGACCAAAGAGTGTCCAAACCATGACAAATCTCCTAAAATGGCTTGCTACAAATGCCATCAGTTGGGATATTGGGTGGCCCTCTGCCATGGGGACCCAAGAGCTTCAAGGTCAAGCACCAAGCCTTCACTCATGATGGTTCAACAGGACTGAAGCCACCAGCTCCAGCCAGCCCACCTGTCACAGATAATCATCATGGGGCTGGAGCCAAGGGTACAACTGGATGTGGCAGATAGATCCGAGAATTTCTTGGTTGACACAGGGGCTACCTACTCTGTTCTGACCTCCTACTCCAGTCTTCTCCTCCCAAACATGTACCATTTGGGGTGCTACAGGAAACACAATTGCAAAAAGATTCACCTGAGCACTTCTTCATTGCTGGGATGGACAAATATTTTCCCACCAGTTCCTGGTGGTCTTTGAGTATCCTACTTCCTTATTGGGAAGAGATCTCTCCCTGCTTCCAAAACCTTGCAGCTATTGCAGTCTTGATAGAAGATGCTTTAAAATTCTCTTTTGGGGGCAAACTAACTATTTTTACCAGCCACCAAGTGAAACAACTCCTGAATGGGAGAGGCCATTTATGGATGTCTGATCAAAGGATCCTCAGATATCAACTAGTGCTGATGGAAAATCCAGGCCTGACTATATCCCTTTGTAAGGTTCTTAACCCAGCTACCTTCCTGCCTACCCCCAAGGGGTCTCTCTTCCCCTTCACTCTTCCCTAGAGACCTTGGACCACTGGACAAAACCCCGAGAGGGATTGTCAGAAGATCCTCTGACCAATCCTAAGGAAATCTGGTACATTGATGGAAGCAGCTTGGTCTTGGATGGGAAAAGAGCCGGATATGTGGTAGTCTCTAATGTTGAGACCACAGAGGCTAAACCCTTGCCAGCAGGTACTTCAGCCCAATTAGCTGAGCTCATATCCCTGACTCAAACTTTAGAACTGGGAAAAGGAAAGAGTAGCCATTTACATTGACTCCAAGTACGCCTTTCTGGTGCTACATGCACATGCTGCTATTTGGAAATAAAAAGGCCACCTGACCACCCGAGTGTCCCCAGTCAAGTATGGTGATCAAATCCTTAGGCTCTTGGAGGCCATCCATCTGCTCACTGAGATTTCTCCTCCCCCTGTAAAGGACACCAAAAAGGGAGCACAGAAGTGGCATGAGGGAACCAAGCAGCCGATCAGGCAGCTAAGAAAGCAGCATTACAGAACAATGACTTAATAGGGGTTGCTACCTTAGTTCCACGGACTAATTTGCCAGAAACTCCTTCATACACTGAAGGTGAGACTCTTAAAACTAAGAGTAAGGACTTTCGATAAGATCATATGGGGTGGTTCCAAAAAGACAGACTCCTTTTTCTGCCTGGGAACCTCCAACAGAAGTTGGTTAACTCCTTACATGCCACCACTCATTTAGGGGAGAAGGCCCTCCAAAGATTACTAGAAAGGTCCTTCAGAGAAACAGGCCTCCAAATGACTATAAGGCAAGTAGTCTCCTCTTGTCCCACTTGCCAATTAAACAACCCTCAGGGAGCTCAAAGACCCCAGCTGGCCCAGCCCATCCAACAGTGTGGGACCCACCCAGGAGAGGACTGGCAGAAGGACTTCACCCAGATGCCAGTTTCTCAAGAGTATAAATACCTATTAGCCGTGATAGATGCATTCACAGGATGGATTGAAAACTTTCCAACCCAGACTTAGAAGGCTGAGGAAGTGGTAAAAAAAAAAAACTGCTCCATGAAATCACTCCAAGATTTGTTCTGCCCAGGTCATTATAAAGTGACAATGGGACATCATTTACTTCTAAGGTCACCCAACGGCTCTCTAAGCATTGGGCATTACTTATTGTCTCCATTGTGCCTGGAGGCCTCAGTTTTCAGGAAAAGTAGAAAGAGCCAACCAATTCTTAAAATCAGCAATAAAAAAGATAACCATGGAGACCTCCCTGGGATGGAAGGAGGCTTTACAAATAGCTCTCCTCCACACCCGTATTGCCCCTAAGGAACAGGTTGGTCTTAGTCCTTATGAAATGCTATATGGGAGACCTTTTCATTTTGTCAATGACCTTTTCCTAGATCCAGAGGCTCAGACCCTCTGGTCTAATACCATGGCCATTGGGCAACTCCAACAGGATATACACTTGTGGGGTGTGAACCAGAACCAAAAGATTCTAAAGAGCCACCACTATATGATCCAGGGACTCAAGTCCTAATTAAAGTCTGGAAAGATGGGTCCCCAAAGGCTCAACTCCAGCGCACATGGAAGGGCCCCTACCATGTAATACTTTCTACCCCCACAGCAGTCAAGGTACCAGGACATGACTCCTAGATTCACTACTCACAAGTCAAGCCATGGAAAAAAAACAGAAAAGGACATTCAGAACACCTGTGAGCCCCTGGGAGATCTCAGATACATATTCAGGACTACAAATGAGTGCCACTCTAACAAACACACCCAAAATTAAGTTTCTGAGGATAAGATTTCTCAGGATAGCTCTAAAGAACCAACAGATCTTGGCAGAGGTTGTACTCCAAAATAGACAGGAGCTAGGTCTCCTGATCCCCAAATGAGATGTGTTGTTCCTGGGTAAATACCTCCAGCCAAGTAAAGTCTCACAGTCCTCAAGAAAAACATTCATTTCCTACAGGATCTCAAAGAACAAGCTGGAGAACTCTCAGGACAGCTACAATCTCCCTTTGGGGAATCCTTCTCCTGAAAAGGGAGGATTTGGAGTTGGCTGATGTCCCTACTGATCCCTGTTATCATCATATTGATGCTGCTTATGATTGCTCTGTGTATTATCAATTGCCTAACCCATTTTGTCTCTGCCAGGTCAATAAGCTACAACATACAGTGCCAGTTCAACAGGGATATATAAACCTACACCCTACCACAGAAATATCACTCACCCTTAGATGGACACTGCCATACGAACTCTGAGGCTTGAGACTAGCAAGAGGGGCAGGCTCAATGACCCTCACCATCACAGCTCAGCAGGAATTAGTCAGAGAGACCTCGATGGCCCTATTCCTAAAGAATTGGGCCTCCTATCTCTTGAAGGGGGGGAATATTAGGTAGTTAGAAAATGAAGAAGGAGTCCAAAATATTGGTGGCTAAAAGACAAAGAAAGGGAAAAGCCTGCAAAAACAGAACAACAGAAAATGCACAGAACCGAGTGAGAACCTTGGGTGAAACAAACACACTCCCTTCTTGGCCAGCCCAATTTGCATAGGGCAAGCTCAAGGTGGGGAGTAGAAAAACACATAAAAGGAGCAAGCCAAGATGGATTGAGGCCTCTCCTTTGGAGGTCGCCTGCCCTCACAGCTCGAGGATGTACTATCCTTTGTTTTTCTGAATAAAACTGAGCTGTAACAAAGCTGTAACACTGGTCAGCCATTTCAAATTTTTGCTGCGATGAGACAGAACCGAGGAAATTACACATTTCCCCAACACTTTCACCAATCATTGTTCTGAAGAAAGTTGTAATTTTGGTGTACTCCTGAGAAGATGTGAGCTGAAGGATTTTGGGTTCTGCCATCTTGGGCGCTCCTCCAACCCAGACCTCCGTGAGGGCAGCTTCGGACTGAGTGAGGTGGGATGCAGTGCAACAGAACACCAGCTGGGCAGAAGCAGCAGGGTCCCCGAGCACCAAACACAGCCAGCCCCGCCCCAGTGTGTGGACCCCAGTGTGTGAACCACTGGCTGCCTCCTCTTGCCGCTTCTCTAAATGAGTCTAGAATCATAGAATGTTATAGCTTTAATGTTATAGAATGTCCATCATTTTTCAGATGAAAAAAATAAGGCTGAAGGAAATTAAGATCCCAGGCTTGGTTTCTAGAAAACCCAGACCCACAATTAAGCCTGGGCTTCCCAGGTAGCTCAGTAAAGAATCCGCCTGCCAATGCAGAAGACTCAGATTCAATCCCTGAGCCAGGAAGATCTCCTGGAGAAGTAAAGAGCAACACACTTCAGTATTCTTGCCTGGAAAATCCCACGGAGAGACAGACACAACTTAGCAACTAAACAAAATCCTTTCCTGGCTTTCAACTCAAGTGATTTTGCCATTACAGAATTCTTTCAATTAAATATACATCCTCTAAAGATAACATCAACTATTTAAATTAACCTTGTTAACACTCAACTATGAATAACCATTCAAAACTTGGCCCATAAAACTTAAATTATCCTTGTTCTGTCAACCACTTTCTGCTATCTATGCTTTTGTAATTCTTCCCATTTAAATTTTATAACTTAAACATCTTCTTACACCTGCTCTAAACCACCATATGGTGGTTTATAGATCTCCCTCACAAAGGGATTGAAGAGGAAAGACTATATATATATCCTCTATTTCTTTTCTGTGTGCTGATTGATTTCTGTTAAATCCTACCTAGAGCAAGCTTTCCTTTTATGATCCTCTAAATGACATCTCAAGCTACTTATAGTAAGCTAGAGAGAGAGAGAGAGAGACTGCTCACACAATCATTCCACACCCCCAACCTGAGTCAATCCTAAAGATCATATAGGCTCTGAGGCCAAGAGTTGTGGGAGGGCCACTTAGTGGAAGTGAGTGTATTTAGACCTGTCCAACTAAGCCATGTCAGAGCTACAGTGCAGTCCACTCAGTCACCTGTACTCACAGAAGAGGAGGCACATGGAACCCAAATACCACTTCTCATGGATTTGTATGATTTTTCACAGCACACTAACCTTAATGCATTTTTCTCTAGGCTGATCCATAAAATCCATAATTACCAAACTGATAGCTCTGGTGGCTGTCCAGTTCAGCCCCAGCCCTTCCCCTGACACCCCAGTCTGAGTTTCTAAGTATCGGCAGGTGGGGGGGGGGTGGGTCTTAATTATAATTAGTTGTCCTCCTCTTTTTTTTTTTTCTCCTCTTTTTCTCAAGAACAGACATCTCTCCTCCTGTTCAAACCTAGCCCTCCCACTTTCCCACTTGTAAACTCACTTCATTCTTTTCCATTTCCCCTTTCTATATGAATTGTACTTTTTCTGTTAACCTCTACCTTGCCTCAGGTGCCTCTCTTTTGCCTTCAAACCTGTTCATTTTTCCTTAAATTAAAAAAAAAAAAAATCAATTCCTCCCCTCCTTCCTTCCCTGTGTTGACAGAAGTTCTCAAGGAACAGACTGAAACCCCTTCTTTATTCATGCACTCACCCCTAATACATTATAATTTAACATCTATCTTCAGCTGTTTTATTGATATTGCACATCTAGACATCAAAAATTACCTCCTAATCACCAAATCCAATGTTCTTTATCATTTTTTCTTTCACTCCTTTGCTCCACCCCCACACCTAAGCAGTTACCAACTCCTATGCACTCTCTCTTCAGTCTCTAATGCTTATTTCCTCCTTCCTGCTCCTACTACAACTATCCTATAGCCAGTCAAATATATACCATTCTCTCCAACCTGAAGTTTACTCTTCCTGTTTCTAACTATTGAAATGCAATCCCATGCTTTAAAACCTTTCAAGAATGCCCACACACTGAAGGTTAGAGCTCTGTCTTCCTCATCCTTGAATTCTCCATATACACATATTAACTACTACCACAAATGCCTCATACCTAAGGCATTTAATCAAGATCTGGAGACTGATTGACTTGTATAAAGGGAGAGCTCCTTGGAAATACTATTCTTATAAGGAAAAGCTGTTCTAGGATGAGAAATCTTTTGTGGGACAGCCACACAGTGGATAACCCACCTGCAGGTTGTTAAGAATCACGTGTCTTCCCGTATCTGTCTATTTCATTGCCCTCATGCCCAGAACATTCTTTCATTGCAATACATAGTCGAGTTGGAAGAATAGTTGTGTCAAATACTCCAAAAAATTTCCAAGTACAAGTAACATAAAAGATATGTTTTTTGCTAACATTGCATCTTAAAAGTTGAAGACATTACTAACTAGCCCAGCACAGCACCATAGGCACCTGGAACAAATATAGTTAAACACTGGATACAACATGAAAAAAGACTCCTTAAGAGTCAGATTATTTCTGTATACTATTTCTGTTTTGGCCACTGATTTGCCTCATGACTATTCTGTAAAGTAAGTGGAACCAAAGTGACAAAGACATTGGAATTGGCAATTCCTCTGTATAAACAAGTTTATACAATCTAGTTTTGTAAGCCTAAGGATACTCTGATTAAAAAAAGAAAAAAAGGTGGTCCTTAACTGAAAACATGTTTTTGTTATTGAGGACTCTTTTTTTTAATGTTTTAGCAATGAATTATTCAATACACAAAATAGCATAATGAAAAAAAGGTGAACATTTTTTAAAGATACCTACCTTCAGCATATTCTAGAACCATGACCCTTTAACTATCATGTAATTCTGTAAAAAACAAAGTTATTAGAAGTCAGCATCATAGTACCAATTTGTAATCATACTATTCTGAAAGCATTTCAAAGCCTTTTCAATAATAATCTGTAGACATTTAAACAAATAAAAATTATTCTCCCAAAGCCACAATTAGAATTACTCATTTTGTAACACCAAACCCTCAAGCTTAAGAAAAAGCAGAGGAGACTTGAAAAAATTTAAATTAGGTAGTGGAACTAAAAGAAATTAAATGTATACTGCTCTTCCTCATTCCCTTTCATTAGACCATCTTAAGCAATCAGCTTATGAAACTAGAAACTAACCATACCTGAGTTATATTGTGCTTATTACAGAACAAAGAGTAGGAAGGAAAACTTTTTCTAAAAAGGGAAAGAGGATTAAAAATGGCCTAAGTATTGATAAGTTCTGAAAATGGAATGTATACAGAGCTATTGAATGTTTCTTTTTAAATTCATTTTATTTTTGGCTGTGCTGGGCTTTGTCTAGTTTTGATGAGTGAAGGCTACTCTCTAGTTCAGGCTACTCTCTACTCCAGCACAGCCTTCTCATTGTGATAGCTTCTCATCTCAGAACACGGGCTCTAGAGGGAGGGCTCAGTAGTTGTGGTGCCCAGGCTTAGTTGTATGGCATGTGGAATCTTCCGGGGCCAGGGATTGAACCCGTGTCCCTTGCATTGGCAGGCAGATTCTTAACCACTGGACCATCAGGGAAGTCTCTGATTGAGTATTTCAAGTTAGCAAAAACGTGTGAGTTTCGTGGCTTAGCACCAAAGCCAAGTCATTAGTGTCACCCACTGTGAAGGTCATTCCTGAGCTGCAAAACTCTGGCACTTCCTCAGTCACATACACACAGCATTTTGGAATCAGCTGATGTATCAAAGGAGTGCAGGCTTTAGGGTCAGGCATTCAGATTTTAATCTTGGTAATCTTGGTTCCATTACTTACTAACTTTGTAACCTTGAACAGATCGCAGCCTCTTTACCTGCACAAAGGAGTCAATACCAACTTCAGAAGGTGGTTGCTAGAATTCAGTGAGATCATGTGTAAGGCACCTAACACACTTTCCTATTCTCTCTGGAAAAGTGTTGGAACTGCAGCCTGGGAAATGACAGTTCCCAACATTAGAGGGTTAATAAGAAGTTATTCTAAGCTGCTGGTTCAGGGATAGGCATCCTGTCCCAGACAGCCCATCAGCCCCACTAATGGGATTTAAAACAGTTGCTGCCTCTTCCTCAGTCGTGTAATGATTTCTGGACAGCCTGAGAGGCCCATTATCTGCAGTCCCTACTTCTGCTCTCTCTGGCGATAATGACTTCTTAGCACAACAGCAGGGCCGTGGTCTTCCACTTCCTGCTGCACCAGTTTGCAAAGGACCCTTGTTGAAGTCAGAGAAAAATTGTCATCCCACCACAGAGGGCAACAGTCTGTGAAATGCTGCCCACCGACTGCCACAAGAGCTCCTGGAGAGTTGTCCTCTAAGGCAAGGGTGCCCTCTGAGGGGTTTCCTAGGAGAACATGAATATGATAGATGAGTGCTTTCCGGTGAGAAAATGCTCTCCCAGCCTCCCCAGAGGGCCTCTGAGGTTGATGTCGATGTGCCAAGAACCTCCCAGCCTTTGCCTTGCTGTCTCATCCCACTCAGTTCTTACAAACTGTCTGCAGAGCCCAAGGACAAAAAAAAAACAAAAACAAAAACAAAAACTAGTGTGTAAAAAACTGCCACAAAAAACTGATTTAAAAAATCAATGCCCAGATGTTATAATTAACTTAGGGTCCTATTATCATTTTCTCCTTATTCTTTGTATTCTTTATCTTACTGTTTTTTTTGTTGTTGTTGTTGTTGTTGTTATATATAAGTCACCTCAAATCTGGTTTAGTAGTAAGCAAGATATAAATTCTAAATAAACAAAACAAATAAGAAAATAAATTAAGGGCTTCTACCAGGCTTGAACAGATCCCAAAAGAATTCTTGGCATTAATCATGGAAAGAAACTCTCACCCAAATTAAGGAAGATATAATGTGTTCATTCTAACAGCATAATTTGTCAATAATGCTAATGTAGGACTCCAAATGAAAGAAAAAGGATGTACTTGGCTGTGGTTATAAAATGGATGCAAATTAATTTTTTGAACTGATTTGAAAGTAGAAGAAAAACTTTCTCCTACAGTTAGATAGCTACCTAAAAAATTTTCTCAACTGATATTTAAGGTAAATATCAGATTTATTAAATAGTATCTCTTGCTTTAATAAATAAACTTATATAGTATAAAAACATTTACCTGGTGAAACAAAGTCATGTCAAGAGCTGGTTGAATTTAAGTGTACATTGTTATAACCATTTTGGAAAGCAACCTGGCATTGCTTAAAGAGTCTGAAAAGGTTCATTCCTATTGTTCCATTTCTGGGAATATATCCTAAAGACATAATCCCAAATTCAGGAAGAAATTATGCAGAAATACCAGGGAAAAATGAAAACAAGCTGAAAATGTCCCATTACAGGGAAATAATTACATAAATTATGGCATTCCTTTATGATGAAATGGCAGTAATCATTAAAATTTTTTAGTGATGTAAGAAAAGTAACTGAAAATAAGTAGGATTTAAAGTGTGAATATAGTATAAGATGAACTATGTAAAAAAAGAGAAGCATAAAAATGCAAGTAGTAGTTAGAGGTAGGTAACTAAATTTGTTATACATATTTTTCCAAATTTCCAAATTGTCTGCATGAGCAGGAATTATATCTATAATCTAGAAAAATAATAATACTTACTTGTGAAAAATAAATGTGATTAATTTGCAGAAGAAAATATATTATTTATACTGACTGACATAGCCAGTGCAGGCTTGGTCACCAGACATTCTGAATGCAGAAAATGAGGAGCCAAGCAGAGGAGAGGGAAGTAAGCTAGGAGCATGAGGGATCTGGTTGGACGGACCACCCAGCTAGAAGATTGGCCCCAAATGGACGGCCAGCTCCAAATCACTAGGTCCCACAGGATAGGGTGAACTGAAGTGCAAGCTAGAGAGTCTGATGTGGTCAATAGAGCTGCAGCATTGCACAGAGCCTACTAAGACAAGAAAACAAATCAATTGAAACTGACCAGAAATGACACAAACAATAAAATTAGTAGCTAAACACTAAAAATCATTGTAATTATATTCTATGTGTTCCAGAAGAAAGAATGACTATGTTAAATAAAAATATGGAAGGTATAAAAAGGTCCAAGTCAAACCTCTAGAGATTAAAACTACAAGGTCTAAAAAATTAATAATAATGGAATGGGATTAAAATTAATATACTGGACATTGCAGAGGGGAGAAAAGTTTAATAAACTTGAAGCATAGTAATGAAAACTACCCAACATGAAACACAGAAAATAAAGGCAAAGGAAAGAAGGAACAGAGGAAGGGAGGACAGAAAATGAACAGAATAATTTTAAGTGGCCTTATATACTAATAATTGGAGTGCCTAAAAACAAGGAAAGAGAGTGGAAGGCAGAAAAAGAACTGAAGGAATGTTCTCTCAAATTTCATGAAAACTATAAACCCTCAGAACCAATAGTTCAAAAGCAGTTCAACAAATTCAAAGCACAGAAAATTAAAGAAAACTATACCAGGGCACATAATATTTAAATTATCTTAAATCACTAATAAAAGAAAAAGTTTAGACAGCTAGGGGAAAGAAAGACTGTATGTTTAGAGGATCAAAGAAAAGGGAGATAGATTTCTTACTGGAAGTAATGCAGAAGAAAAGACAATGGGCAATAATCTCGATGTATTTTTTTAAGACAACCTACAGTTCTACAGGGCTTCCCTCATGGCTCAGAGGTAAAGAATCCACCTGCCAATGCAGGAGATGCATTGGGTTCAATCCCTGGGTCCAGAAGATCCCCTAGAGGAGGAAATGGCAACCCACTCCAGTACTTTTGCCCGGAAAATCCCATGGACAGAGGAGCCTGCAGGCTACAGTCCGTGGGGTTACAAAAGAGTCAGACACACTTAGAGACCAAACAACAACACAGAGTTCCATACACAGCAAAAAGATCTTTAAATACAAAAGCAAATAAAGACTTCTTCGGACATGTAAAAGCTGAAAGAATTTATACCATAGGCTCTTCAGTCAGAAGGAAAATGATACCCGGTGAAAGTATAGATACATACAAAGGAAAGAAGAGCACCAGATATCCAAGCATTAACAGATCTTTTTCTTATTTCTAAACCTGCTTAAAGGATAAGTGACTACTTAAAACAGAAATGATACCAAGGTATTATTAGGTTTATAACATATATAGAAAGAAAATGTTAGATAAAAATAGCACAAAACCCAGGAGGGGAAAATGGAAGTATACTATTGCAAAGTTCTTATACTCTGAGCCTGATATCCAATATGTGAAGTGTGGCATCTCTAACTTATCACTATAAACCCTAAAGCAATTTTACAGCTAGTAAGCTATAACTCGTAAGTCCATGAAAAACATTCAATCCAGATGGAAGTAAATAAAGACAATAGAGAAGAATAAAACACAGATTAGAAAATAGAAAATCTACTGGAAAATAAAATTTTTCATTGGTAAATGGTAAAATTAAACCTAAATATAGCAAAAATCACATTAAATATGAATGGTCTAAATATCCTAAATAAAAGCATCAATTGTTAGATTGAATTTTTTAAAAGAGTCAGACACAAAGGCATAGCCTGGTTAAAAATTAAAAGATGAAGGAAAGTATATTATGCTAACACTGATTTTAAAACCTGGAGTGACTATAATAATATCAGACAGTAAATATTGCTTTTTAGAGCAAAGAAATTACCAGTGATAAAGAAGGCCATCTCATACTGATAAAAGTGTATATTCATCAAGGGACTATTGTGGCTCAGCTGGTAAAGAATCCACTTGCAATGCAGAAGACCTGGGTTCAATCCCTGGGTTGGGAAGATCCCCTGGAGAAGGGAAAGGCTACCCAGTCCAGTATTCTGGCCTGGAGAATTCCATGGACTGTATAGTCCTTGGGGTTACAAAGTGTCGGACACGACTAAGCAACTTTCACTTCACTTCACTTCAAGAGACTATAACAAACTTCAAATGCTTATGCTCCCAATGACAAACTTCAAAAACTGATAAAACTGCAAAGAGAATTAGATGAATCAATTTTCATAGGCAGAGATTTCAACATTATCATTCAATAATTGATAGAACAAATAGAAAATCAATAAGGATATTGACCGAAGCAGACTATCAACCATTTGGTGTCATTTAAAATACTAGATAATTACACTCAATAGGCTTCCCTGGTGGCACAGATGGTAAAGAATCTGCCAACAATGAGGGAGACCTGGGTTTGATCCCTAGGTTGGGAAGATCCCCTGGAGGAGGGCATGGCAACCCACTCCAGTATTCTCTCCTGGAGAATCCCCATGGACAGGGAAGCCTGGCAGGCTGCAGTCCATGGGGCTGCAAAGAGTCAGACACAACTGAACAACTAAGTACAGCCCACACTCAACAGAATCATTTTCAAGTGCAAGCAAAACATGCAGTGAAAGAGACGATAATCTGCGCCATAATTCAAGCTTCAATACTTAAAAGGACTCAAATTATATGAAATATGTTCTCTGAACAAAACAGAATTAAATTAGAATTAAAATATTAAAATATCCAGAAAAGTCTCAACTATTTGAAAACTGGACACTTTCAAATAACAGATTTATCAAAGAAGAAATCAAAAAGGAAGTTAGAAAGTATCTGGAAGTAAATGAAAATGAAAACACAATGTGTCAAAATTTGTAACATGTGGCTAATGGCAGTTACAGAAGTTTAGAACACTCAGATCAGATCAGTCGCTCAGCCGTGTCTGACTCTTTGCGACCCCATGAATCGCAGCACGCCAGGCCTCCCTGTCCATCACCAACTCCTGGGGTTCACTCAGACTCACGTCCATCAAGTCAGTGATGCCATCCAGCCATCTCATCCTCTGCCGTCCCCTTCTCCTCCTGCCCCCAATCCCTCCCAGCATCAGAGTCTTTTCCAAGGAGTCAACTCTTCGCATAAGGTGGCCAAAGTATTGGAGTTTCAGCTTTAGCATCATTCCTTCCAAAGAAATCCCAGGGCTGATCTCCTTCAGAATGGACTGGTTGGATCTCCTTGCAGTCCAAGGGACTCTCAAGAGTCTTCTCCAACACCACAGTTCAAAAGCATCAATTCTTCGGCACTCAGCCTTCTTCACAGTCCAACTCTCACATCCATACATGACCACAGGAAAAACCATAGCCTGGACTAGACGGACCTTTGTTGGCAAAGTAATGTCTCTGCTTTTCAATATGCTATCTAGGTTGGTCATAACTTTCCTTCCAAGGAGTAAGCATCTTTTAATTTCAAGGCTACAGTCACCATCTGCAGTGATTTTGGAGCCCAGAAAAATAGTCTGACACTGTTTCCACTGTTTCCCCATCTATTTCCCATGAAGTGATGGGACCGGATGCCATGATCTTCGTTTTCTGAATGTTGAGCTTTAAGCCAACTTTTTCACTCTCCACTTTCACTTTCATCAAGAGGCTTTTTAGTTCCTCTTCACTTTCTGCCATAAGGGTGGTGTCATCTGCATATCTGAGGTTATTGATATTTCTCCCGACAGTCTTGATTCCAGCTTGTGTTTCTTCCAGTCCAGCATTTCTCATGATGTACTCTGCATATAAGTTAAATAAACAGGGTGACAATATACAGCCTTGGCGTACTCCTTTTCCTATTTGGAACCAGTCTGTTGTTCCATGTCCAGTTCAAACTGTTGCTTCCTGACCTGCATACAAATTTCTCAAGAGGCAGGTCAGGTGGTCTGGTATTCCCATCTCTTTCAGAATTTTCCACAGTTTATTGTGATCCACACAGTCAAAGGCTTTGGCATAGTCAATAAAGCAGAAATAAATGTTTTTCTGGAACTCTCTTGCCTTTTCCATGATCCAGTGGATGTTGGCAATTTGATCTCTGGTTCCTCTGCCTTTTCTAAAACCAGCTTGAACATCAGGAAGTTCACTGTTCACACTAAATGCCCATAATAGAAAAAAAGAAAAACCTCAAACTGATGATCTCATTTTCTATTAAGAAACCAAAAAAATGGTGAGTTCCTTGGTGATCCAATGGTTAGAACTCAGCACTTTCTCTGGGTTCAATCTCTGGTTGGGAAACTAAGATCCCTCAAGCCACATAGCTTAGTTTAATACTCAAAAAAAAAAAAAAATCAGTCAATATATTTGGCCATATTAACAGATAAAAAGATGAAGGCCATATGAACCCCTCAATAAATGCAGGGAAATCATTTGACCAAAATCCAACATCCATTCATTATAAAATCTCCCAGAAAACATGGAATAGAAAGGAACTTTCTCAACCCAATAAAGAGCATCTACAAAAATACTTACAGTGAAGATCATACTTAACGGTGAGTATTTGAATGCTCCCCCTAAAATCATGGATATGATTTAAGAAAATAAAACTGTCTTTATTAGCAGGCAACATGATAACTTAGTGTATATAGAATATCCTACAGAATCTATGAAAAAGCTATTAGAACAATAGGTGAGTTTAGCAAAGATGGAGGATACAAGATCAATATACAAAAATCAACTGTATTTCTATTACCTGCAACAGACAATTGGAAATAGAGATTTTTTAAAAACAGTATCATTTACAATAGCACAAAAATGTGAAATACTTGAGAATACTTCTGACAAAAAATATGCAAGACCTGTATATTGAAAATCACAAAACATTGCTTAGAAAAGTTAAAAGAAGGCTTATATATATGGCCAGATATTCTTTTTAAAAAACTTTTTGCTTTGTATTGGTGTGTAGCTGATTACAGTTGTGACAGTTTCAGGTGAATAGCAAATGAACTCAGTCATACATGTATCCATACTCCCCCAAATTCCCCTCCCACTCAGACTGCCACATAACACTGAGCAGAGTTCCATGTGCTATCCAGTATGTCCTTGTTGGTTATCCATTTAAAATATATCAGTGTGTACATGTCCTTCCCAAACTCCCTGTCTATTCCTTCCCTCCATCCTGTCCACCCAGCAACCATAAGTTCATTGTCTAAGTCCGTGAATCTCTTTCTGTTTTAAGTAAGTTCATTTGTATCATTTCTTTTTAGATTCCACATATTAAGGATGTCATACAATATTTCTCCTCTCTCCAACTTATTTCACTCAGTATGACAGTCTCTAGATGGACATATATTCCATGTTCATGGGTCAGTGTGACTCAATATCCTTAAACTGTCAGTTCTATCCAAATTAATTTATAGATTCAATGTCATCCTAGTCAAAATCCCCATAGGCTTTTGTGAAGTAATTCATAAGCTGATTTTAAATTTTATATGAATTGGAAATGACCTGGAATAGCAAAAACAGCTTTTTAAAAAGAATGACCTGACTTCAAGTTTTGAGCTAGTGTATAAACATAAAAATAGATAGCACCAGAAGAGACCCCAGAATTAGACCTACATATATAGCAAATTAATTTTGACAAAGATACAAAAGCAATTCAGTAGAGAATATTCTTTTCAACAAAGATAATAAACAGTTGATATTCATGGGCAGAAAAGAAATATTCATACCTCACCATATAAAAAAACCAACTCAAAGTAGATTGTACACATAAATGTAAAACTTAAAATTATAATGTTTCTATAATAAGCTATAGAAGAGAACCTTTATGACCATATATTAGGCAAAGATTTCCCAGCCACAGTACAAAATGCAAGATCTATGAAAGAACAAATTAGTAAATTAGACTTTATCAAAATTAAGAATTTTGCTCTGAGAAAGACACTGTTAAAAGAATATAAAGACAAGCCTTGAGCTAGGAGATATCATTTGCAAATCACAAATGTGATAAAAACATGTATCAAAAATATATAAAGAAGTCTCAAATTTTCAGTAATAAAGAAGCATTCAATTTTTAATAGACAAAATATTTAAACAGACACTTCAACAGGAAGTTACACAGTTGGCAAATAGCATGAAAATATGATTATTATTGTTAGTTATTAGAGAAATGAGCATTAAAGAGATAGCACTATGTATCTCTTAGAATTTCTAAAATTAAAATCAATAACACCAAAGCTTGGACCAGATGTGGAGTAACTGGAATTCTCAAAAACTAGTGGCAGGAATGCAAAATGGTACAATTACTTTGGAAAACAGTTTGACAGTTTCTTTAAAAGTTAAACAGACATCTACCATGTGACCCAGCCATCTGTATTCTTGCATGCTAAGTCGCTTCAGTCATGTCCAACTCTGCGAACCTATAGACTATAGCCCACCAGGCTCCTCTGTCCATGGGATTCTCCAGGCTAAAATATTGGAGTGGGTTGCCACGCTCTCCTCCAGAGGATCTTCCTGACCCAGGGATTGAATCTGTGTCTCTTATGTCTCCTGCATTGGCAGGTGGGTTCTTTACCACTAGTGCCACCTGGGAAGCCCTGCCATCTGTATATTCTAGCTAAATATCTAAAAAATATGGAAACATATTTGTAGACAAATACTTGTGCATACTGCTCATAGCAGTTTTGTTTCTATTAGCCCAAACTTAGGGGCTTCCCTGGTGGCTCAGATGGTAAAGAATCCACCTGCAGTGCGGGAGACCTGGGTTTGACCCCTGGGCTAGGCAGATCCCCTGGATGAGGGCATGGCAACCCACTCCAGTATTCTTCCCTGGAAAATCCCCATGGACAGAGGAGTCTGGCAGGTTACAGTCCATGGGGTCACAAAGAGTCAGACATGACTGAGCAACTAAGCACACACAGAAAACAACCCAAATACCCATTGACAAGTGAATAGATAAACAAATTGTGATATGTCAGTACAGTGGAATACTGCTCAGTAATAAAAAGAGAAAATTACTGACTACAAATTTTGATGCTCAAAACAACAAAGATTAATCTCAAAATAATAACACTAAATGAAAAAAGGCAAACCACAAAAAAGAATATACTGTATGATTCCATTTATATAAAATATTAGAGAATAAAAACTTATCTATGTCTGTTGAAACAGCGGTAGTGTGAAGATAGAGTGAGGTTCAGGGACAGGCAGGAGAGGGGATTACAAAGAAGCATGACAAAACTGATTGTTGGTTGATATGTTCATTACCTTAACTGTAGTGATCGTAGGAGTACATATATGTCAGAAATTATCAAACTATACTCTTTAACTTAGGGTGGTTCATTGTATATCGATTACACTTCAATTAAGGTTTTTACTGAAAACCCAAAACATGGAACATTAACCAAAAAGGACAACTCAGGTGAGGTGCTCTAGATGTGGGAAGATGAACTGGTGAGGAAACCTAAAAATGTCATAAAGGGAGTGGGGATCAGGGAGGGTGACTGGGGAGAGGATCTCTGCAGACAGACTTATCTGTTTAACAATTTTGTCTAAGCAGCAGCAACACCATCACCGGATAAATACAAATGTCAAGTTCAATTAAATGCTGTACTTGGTTATTGTCATTTTTTAGGCCTGGTTTAATTTTTTTCAGTCTGTAAAACCAAGCGGACTTGCCTGGTTGTTAAATCACATAGAAAATCTAAAATGATAACACTGACCAAAAGGAAGACTTTATGACCATGCCCAGGCAAAAACATGTTTACGTACATGTTTGCCTTCTTGAGTTCAAGAACAAGTGGTGACCAGCTCTTCCACTAGCTTTGCAAGAGCATAAAATTATTGACACTCATATAAATATTGAAGAAATAAAGGAATAGAAAAGAATACACAATGAAAATGATCAGAAAGGTGACTTTATTACAGGAGGACTAGAAACCATATGCTGTCTAAAAGATAACCACAAGAACATAAAATAAAATTTAAACTTTCAACTATGTCTGAAATCTATAAAGCTTCAATCAGATCTACTATTGGCAAGCCTCAAGTACTTTGTGTGACACAAGGACAAAGGCAAAACAATCCTTCAAAATTGGAATACTAGGCCTGGCTGCTGATGTAATAGGGAACAATGATTAAACTATCAATCAAACAGATTTTTTAAATATGTTGCATGTCATAGCCAGAGATCTCAAATCCAGGACAAAATCTGGTGTTAGTTACCAGAGAGATGAATTGGGTGGTCTCTTAGTACACAGATGATCACAGAATCAGCATAATGTGGAAATCAATTCAAGGACTCCTCTCTTCATCTCAGCTCATGAAGATTCCAAATTAATAAAAGCAATGTTATAAATTTATGAGCCATGGCCCTGCAAAGTGTTTTATGCTCTTTTCCAAGTTATTTACCATGTTTCAAAGCAAAATCACTTAATATGAACTCCATTCTCTAACGATACCTAAATATCTTTACTTTTTAAACAATTGAATTTGTGGTTATTTTTTCCAGATGCAAGCACTTCCAAAATAAAAAAAGTAAATAAATTTTTTAGACTGGGTAAATTTCATCCATGAACCATCTGGAAAGCCAGAAGAAATGGAGTTGGTCTCCGTGCCAGTTCTCTCTAGAGCCTATTTGATGCTCCCTCATATCCAATTGAATATCCCGCCCTACATGGGAATGTTTAATTGAAATATTACAAGGTCCCATGTGATCACTTCCTCCTCAAGTTTATTTCCAGGGAAAACTCTTGTTCTGCAATTGAACGTTGCAGGCTGCTTATCAGAAAATGAAAGCACATTGTGATTCTCTTTATGTTACGACTGCCAGAAACCAAATCCAAATTTCTTGTTTAAATTTGGATTCTATAATCTGCTTGGCCTTGGTGCCTAAAAGGAGGGAAACTTTCTCCTTCTGGAATACAACTTCTGTTTCTTAACAAGTATTCTATTTCAGTGTGCAAGCCACCGTAAGAACTTTTATAAGTAGATAAAATGGGCAAATAAAAGAGATATAATTGAGAGACAAATATTAAATGTCCCTTCATGTTTATAACCTACAGCATCTTTTATCCATCCCACAAGTATTTTGTGTTCATTGTTATGTGTCAAGTCCCATGTTATGGGCTCCTATATGGAGATGAACAAAACTTGGTTCCCACCTCAAAGGTTTCATAGGCTAATGAAAGAAACACAAGAAAAATGAAATTTCTATGGATGGTTGCAGAGCTTCACAAGAAGGAAAGCATTTTAGAGATTCAAATATCTCATTTCATCCAAAGCCATGAAACTTTAGACAGAGTGTTATCACAAGCAACAGCATCCTTCTGCTTTGTCCTCCAACCTTAACACCATTTCATTCAACATCCACTCATCCGTCTTCAAAGACAATGGCCCCAATTTCAAATACTTATGTGCAATCCTCAGACGTTACACCAGATCATAAGCTCCATGTCTCAGAAATGCAATCACCAGATGCATTCATTCTTACCTTCACACCCTGGCTCAGGCTGTCCCCCTGCCACTCAAAAAGCCCTTTTGCCTCTCCACCATTTCCTCATTCATCCAAATCTTAAGTAACCTTCAATGCCTAGAGTAAGTACCATTGTTTTCCCTTGTCATTCCTTTTGTTGCTACAATGGTTTACCTTATCTGTTTTCTGAACCCCTATGCACTTATGAGAATTTACACTCATTTTTATCTCTATTTGTTCCTATACATTGGTTTTACCTGTGCAACTAAACTCTTAAGTTCCTTCAGGAATCAGATGTGCTCCAATAATGCTCAGAACACAGAAAATGCTTGAAGAAATATAGGTTAATCCTAACTTATGCACAAATTGAGGTAAAGTGAGACTATAATTTTCCCAGGGTAACAGAGCTAAATAAAAACTACATGTTAATTGCTGCCATTTATCAAGTACCAATATGCCAAGTGCTATGTAATTCAAAATTAGAGCAAAAAGTAGATTCTGGTCTCCCTAGCTTTCAAGCAAACATGTATATCACATGTTTCACTCAAATCTACCATATTATTATGACAATAAGTTTTATTTGTTGAATATCTACTTTGTGCCAAGAGTAGTATATCAGCTATTTCATTTAACCTTCGTAAAATTATATGTAATAAATATTATTACATTCCTTCAGAAAGGTCAAATAACTTGGCCAGCAAGTGCTCGTGCATGGGGTTGATCCTAACCCAAGTCTCTCTGACTACAAACCTTTTGTTCTTCCCCACTGTACACCATCTTGAAATACCAAAACAGTACATTCTTACATCAATTCATTAATTTATAAAAAGTGTATGAGAGGTATGTATCCAATTCATATTAGCCTGAGCTCATACCTAGGTACACATGAGAGAGCACAAATGGAAGTGTCTGCAGTTTTCTATAACATTTTAGTTCTGAAGATGTTAAACTCCAAAATAGCTAGCATTTGTAAAATCTGTGTAGTCAGTCACCTGAGTGATCCAGGTTCTCTGGACAATGAGCAACTAAGAACTGTACTTCATGTAGTTCATTATCCCATACCTGGTGGGCCAGAATTTAAATTGTTTTTCTACAATGTTATTTGTGTGTGGGTGTTGGTGTTATTTGTTTAGATAAACTGATAGCAAATATTCCAGATTTTATCCTGAAGAGCTTATTTCTTTGTCCATTTTCTTCTGGTCAAATCATCGCATCTAATTAATTGTGCATATTTGGAAGTGGGTTTTTCTTTCCCCAATTCACTGCTAGCTTCACAAATGATATAATAATTACCATTGGATCGGGAAAATTTATTATAGAATGCATTGCTTCTACACTGCACACATTTTATTAATGCAATTGGTAATTATTTACTTATTTATGATCAATAGTGTCTCAAAGTCAGTGAGACCTTAATTACTTCCTAATTATCCAGACCCTTATTTCTTTATAAGACAGACTTGAAAAAAAGCAGTTCAATAGCTCAGACATTTTACCACTAACATCGATTTCTCCTCCCTCCTCATTTATTGATGGGTCATTCTCTCTCTTGTATTTCTTTTTCTCTGATAAAGTTGTAGATGACTCTGTTTATTCTTTTTAATTCTTTCAGTTTGCACTAGCTCTTTTGGCCTCTTTATTTTCATTGTCTCTTCTGGATGTACGATTTCCACTGAAATGCTTTTGTTTGAATCCTTCACTGTGATCCGTTTTCACAAATGTTCCTTTTGCAGTTAAACTTGAGTGTTTCACATCCTATAAATTCTGTGCCCCCAGCCACAGAATTATGCTATAGAATAATATCCCACACCTCATGCCAGCACACACTGTTTTTTAATTGTCCCTTTTTTCATTCTTTACCTTTAACATACCTAAAAGTTGCAGATACCCTATAACTTATATTTCCACAGAAAAAAAAACAGATTCGTCAATGAATAGCATATGTATTCACCTTCAGTAGCCTGGGGAAAACAGAAACAACCAGAATAACTTTATAAATAGAAGCTTCATCAGTTTAATCTTTTCAAAATTTCCACAAACATAGCCATTCTGCCCAAGGTAAGATTCTCTTCCATGATTCATTCTGTCCACAGCTCAAGACCCTCCTTCATTCTCATTCCAGGCTCTGACGTGTGCTTCTAACAGTGAGTAGTCTCTGCTCAGTAAGATGGAAAATAAGGTAACTTTTCCATTTAAATAGGAGAGAGATTTCTTTACTAACATCTACACCTTGGGTGGTGTGTGTGTGTGTGTGTGTGTGTATGCCCAGTCATGTGTGACTCTTGCAATCCCAAGGACTATAGCCCACCAGGATCGTCTGTCCATGGGATTCTCCAGGCAAGAATACTGGAGTTAGCCATTTCCTTCTCCAGGGGATCTTCCCAACTCAGGGACCGAACCCATATCTCCTGCATCTCCTGCTTTGCAGGCAGATTCTTTACCAGCAAGCCACCGGATAAGCTTGGGTGGTACAGTATTGTTTTATCAATAGGTTCCTATTGCTGCCATAATAAGTTACCATAAATGTGGTGGCTTAAAGCAGCACAGGTTTGTTATCATACAGTTCAGGAGGTCAGAAGTCTGAAATGGGTCTTACTGGGCTAAAATTAAGGTGGTAGCAGGCAGGTCTGGGAGAAGGCAATGGCAACCCACTCCAGTACTCTTGCCTGGAAAATTCCATGGACAGAGGAGCCTGGTGGGCTGCAGTCCATGAGGTCACGAAGAGTCAGACACAACTGAGCGACTTCACTTTCACTTTTCACTTTCATGCATTGGAGAAGGAAATGGCAATCCACTCCAGTGTTCTTGCCTGGAGAATCCCAGGGATGGCGGAGCCTAGTGGGCTGCCATCTATGGGGTAGCACAGAGTCAGACACGACTAACGCGACTTAGCAGCAGCAGCAGCAGGCAGGTCTGCATTCCTTCTGGAGGTTCTAGATGAAAGAGAATTGTTTCTTTACCTTCTCCATCATCCAGAGGGTGCCTGCAGTTTTGGCACCTAGCCACCTTCCATCTTCAAAGCAAGCAGGGCAGGCCGAGTCTTTCTCATGCTGCGTCACTCTGATACTGATTCGCCTGCTTCTGTTTCACACATAAGAACCCCTGGGCCCATCTGGATAATGGATACTCCCATAGGATACTCTCTTCATTCCACAGGTTAGCAACCTTAATTCCTCCGTGCCATGTAACATAACATATTCATGAGTGCAGAGGGTTAAGATATGGATATCTTTGGGGGACCACTATTCTCCCTATCACATTATTATGAATGAATATCTATATTTAAAAAAAAAAAGCTTGCATTTTCAAATGAATGTTATTCCCTTCAAAGCATCTGGGGAGACCTCACACTCTAATCATGCTAGAAATGCTACGAACTCCTTTTGGGGCACTGTCTTCAAGCTCAATGGGTCATTCTTAGAATATCCACAAGCATAGCAAATTTTTATGGACTTTAATATAAATTTGTGAAAACAGCCAAAAATCGTAGAAAAGCAAATGTGTTGACTACGGCAAATAATCAAATGAGAAAGTATCATTTTTCACAAGGTGAAGCCAATAAAATAACGAGATTAATTTCCCTGTAGACTAATTTTTCTATGAATAATAATAATATATGCTATAACAATAATAAAAATAAGTAGCTCACTGAGCACTCACTAGATCGATGGCCAGTACTGTTCTAGGAGCTTTACATGAATTATCTTAACAACCCTAAGACATAGTTACTATTATTTATCCCATTTTACAGATGAGTTAAACTGAGTACCAGGGAGTCTAAATACCTTCTTTAAGTTTGCCAGGCTAGGAAGTAGAAGAGCTGGGATTCCAACCCAAATAATCTTCTCTTAACCCTGTCACAAGCACCAGTTCCACATAATTCTGTGTTACTCCCCACCCACATCTCCCATTTATTTCATCAGCAAAACAGTCTGTTAAAAAGCAGGAAAATTATTAAGTATAATACTAAAAATAATAAAAATTTAAAAAGTCAGATGACGTGTTTATTTGGTTTATGTTTTGTGACATTTAATTTTCAAATAGCATTATAACCATAAAACTAGACAGAAATGAGACAAATACCAAGGGATAACTCCAAGCAGATTCATTAAAATATTCATCTTAAAAAAATGTAATGCTTCAAATTTTCTTCCCAGTGTTTCTGGGAGTAGACATTAAGTACTCAAAAATTTAAAATGCCACTCTGCTGTAGAAAGATCATCTCTAGCTGTCATCTCCATTGACAAGTTGCGGGGAGGTAAGGCTTTCAGTCCCGGAGGTAAGTCAGAAAGACACAGACATCCACAGTGTGACATCTCAGTATCAGTGAAAGGCTGAGAAGCCAAACCAGCCTGGCAGGCAAACTAACTCTGAGGCTCCTACAATGGGCAGCAATATCATGAAGCCATTGAGGCAACTTAAGCCTAGAGGACATTAAACCAAAAGGAGCAGATTTATTTAGTCACATCTTATCCTTACAAAAATAAGTGTGTAAAGTCAAATTTATCCCTATAAATATTCAGCCAGTTACTCAATTCCTTAAGATCACAAGAAGAGAAATTCAAAGCTACCTCCTTGTGGGAAGTCCATGTCCTCCCTGGAATTTCTGCAAGTTCCCAGAACCCTATTGTCATTCACTCCTTTGGCAATCAGCTCCCTCCTCTGGCTCAGTTAGTTCAGGTTAAGGATCATTTTGTCTTCCCAGAACCAAAGTTGTTTTCCATACCACACCAACTCAGGCATAGATCTCAGTCCCTTTCCATAACTTAAACACAAACATACACCCTCATACACACAATAAGACACTCAGTCACAACAGCATGGCATCTGTACTTGAATGTCTGAGAATACTGGGGAAAAACTACGTCACACAAAAACGTAAATTTAATATTAGAAATCTCCATTCATAAAAGTTCTTGGTATCCTTTATTTCTCCTCTAACCTTCTCACATCTTCCCTCCTATGTCAACTCAATCAGGAGGAAAAAAGTAAAAAGGTAATACACACACATGTATTATACATATATACATTTCTGTCACATCCTTGTGCAGAGTAATTTATTTCCCTGCACTTTCCCTGGGTTCCCTTGGAGTAACCAAAATCCAGAACTCTATTACCATTTAGAAACCCTGATTAAGTTCCTAGACAAAGATCATTTCCACTGTTGGTGGGAATGCAAACTAGTACAGCCACTATGGAAACAGTGTGGAGATTCCTTAAAAAACTGGAAATAGAACTGCCTTATGATCCAGCAATCCCACTGCTGGGCATACACACTGAGGAAACCAGAAGGGAAAGAGACACGTGTACCCCAATGTTCATCGCAGCACTGTTTATAATAGCCAGGACATGGAAGCAACCTAGATGTCCATCAGCAGATGAATGGATAAGAAAGCTGTGGTACATATACACAATGGAGTATTACTCAGCCATTAAAAAGAATACATTTGAATCAGTTCTAATGAGGTGGATGAAACTGGAGCCTATTATACAGAGTGAAGTAAGCCAGAAGGAAAAACACCAATACAGTATACTAACGCATATATATGGAATTTAGAAAGATGGTAACAATAACCCGGTGTACGAGACAGCAAAAGAGACACTGATGTATAGAACAGTCTTATGGACTCTGTGGGAGAGGGAGAGGGTGGGAAGATTTGGGAGAATGGTATGGAAACATGTAAAATATCATGTATGAAATGAGATGCCAATCCAGGTTCGATGCACGATACTGGATGCTTGGGGCTGGTGCACTGGGACGACCCAGAGGCATGGTATGGGGAGGGAGGAGGGAGGAGGGTTCAGGATGGGGAACACATGTATACCTGTGGTGGATTCATTTTGATATTTGGCAAAACTAATACAATTATGTAAAGTTTAAAAATAAAATAAAATTAATTAAAAAAACAAACAAACAAACAAACAAAAAAACAAAGATCATTTCCTCCATTGGGATGGAATGGGAGGTTCTATTTACATCCAACAAAGTAAAGTAACAATGGAAGGCGTTATCAACTACACTAGTTCAGTTCCCATCTTGATTGTGTTACCAAGCTGTGCCATATCCAAACTGTCTCTTGGAATCGCTCTCTTGTGTTCCATACCTCCCAGAACCAAGTGTGTAGTATCTGGATCATCAACACCCTCCACAGACTCCATTATCACCTCATCCAACCCAGAAACTACTGCTGGAATCACCTTCACAAAGACCTGTTGTATATTCTCATTCTTTGGTTTAAGAACACAAAAGTCCTCTATCTCCTTTTTCACATGTGAGCTAATGTTCATTTGAACATTTATCTAATCAACCTCTTCATTTCTTACTTTGCTATACAAATCCACATCTGGGCAAACAAATGTATTTTCAAACTCCAGTTAGCATGATTCATTTAGCTTCAGAAGCATGTTTGTTTTTACCAGCATGTCAGTTTCAGTACCTGAAATATTCCTTCTCCTTCATCCACACACTGGCATTTAAAAAATGAGATCAAATTTCCTTTCCTATAGGATATTGTCTCCGATTGAAGCCATCTAACTGGGACCACTACCCTGCCCTCAGCCCATTTAATCAGTTAAAGATTCTGTCATCCTTGAATGTTAATCTAACCAAAATATCTAACATTCTTTAAGCAAGCATTGTATGCTAAGCACTTTGCCTGAGGATTAGATCATGTAGTTCTCATTTTAAAAAAAACAACAACTTTAAACATGAGTACTGTTATCCCCATTTAATAGACAGCTGATGTTCAAAGAGATTAAACAGTTGTCCAAACCCACCTAGCTGGAACATGGCAGAGCAAGGTTTTGATCCTACACTCTCTGAGTCCATCAACTATGCCTCAACCACAATACTATAAAACTTTTAGGAAAATTAGTTATTCAATAACAGAGTCATTTATGTTTGTTTAATCTGTTAATCCATATAAACCATGAGCTATTGAAGGTAATGGATTGGTTTTTTCTACTTTATTTATATCCCTTGTCCTTTTTTAAAAAATATTTGACTTGAAAATATGAGTCAGGGAGGCAATAAAAGAGGAATGATGTAATATTTATTCGTCTCATAGACGAAATGTAGTTACTATTGTGGCTAATCTATCAGTACCAGGCATCCTTTAGTTAAACAGATTTCAGGAGTTATCAGTCACTTAAAGGTGATAGATATATACCTAAAACCACCACAAGTTGGATTCCTGAAGTCTTCATCAGGAAGAATTGTTAGAAATTCTGCAAACTCAAATTCTTTCCACACAACATAGGAATATTATCTGCTCTAGTCCCTTATTTTCAAAGAGTAAAAAATAATAAATGTAGCATTTCTGTCAAATCAAAATTCTTCAGAAAAAAAACTGAAGAAAAGTAAATATTTCTAAACTAAAATATGTAAAATTCAGTATTAGTTTGCAAAAGTCCTCAGAGGAAGTAATCCATCTTTCCTCCCAGAACAAAATTAAGAGTACATAACAACCTTCTTGACGATATACCTGAGTAATCACTGCCAGAATTTATTATATAAAGGGTCAAATATTCCATTTCTTGCAACCATTACTCTTTGTAAGCCTTTAGATTTTGAATAGCCTTGCAGGAATAAAATTAATCAAAGAAAACAAAATCATATATCTTCCCCAAAATTGTAATAGGAAAAAATTTGCAAAAGGGATGGAATAAGCAAGTATACAAGATTTATTTTATACTTACCACCCTCCCAAAACCCACTTCCACTAAAGCAAATCTTAAAACCTCTGTAGAAATTGTATCTTTGATAAATGCAGACCTTATTCTACCAGTTCTTATTGGTTACATAATGATACCTACATTCAATTTTTAACTACCTCCTAGCAGAGCTAGGTTTGGAGATTTACACTGGTGAATTTGTAATCTCCACCCCCACCCCCACCTGGTAATTAGACTGCTCAGAAAATGCAAAATAATTTTTATATTACTTTTTTATAAAGAACATAAAAATATAAGTCCACTGGCAGGAAAAACAGTTGTGTAATATGGTGATGGAATTCCAGTTGAGCTATTTCAAATCCTGAAAGATGATGCTGTGAAAATGCTGCACTCAATATGCCAGCAAATCTGGAAAACTCAGGAGTGGCCACAGGACTGGAAAAGGTCAGTTTTCATTCCAATCCCAAAGAAAGGCAATGCCAAAGAATGCTCAAACTACCGCACAATTGCACTCATCTCACACGCTAGTAAAGTAATGCTCAGAATTCCCCAAGCCAGGCTTCAGCAATATGTGAACTGTGAACTCACACATGTTCAAGCTGGTTTTAGAAAAGGCAGAGGAACCAGAGATCAAATTGCCAACATCCACTGGATCATGGAAAAAGCAAGAGAGTTCCAGAAAAACATCTATTTCTGCTTTATTGACTATATCAAAGCCTTTGACTGTGTGGATCACAATAAACTGTGGAAAATTCTGAAAGAGATGGGAATACCAGACCACCTGACCTGCCTCTTGAGAAATCTGTATGCAGGTCAGGAAGCAACAGTTAGAACTGGACATGGAACAACAGACTGGTTCCAAATAGGAAAAGGAGTACGCCAAGGCTGTATATTGTCACCCTGTTATTTAACTTATATGCAGAGTACATCATGAGAAATGCTGGACTGGAAGAAACACAAGCTGGAATCAAGACTGTCGGGAGAAATATCAATAACCTCAGATATGCAGATGACACCACCCTTATGGCAGAAAGTGAAGAGGAACTCAAAAGCCTGTTGATGAAGGTGAAAGAGGAGAGTGAAAAAGTTGGCTTAAAGCTCAACATTCAGAAAACGAAGATCATGGCATCCGGTCCCATCACTTCATGGGAAATAGATGGGGAAACAGTGTCAGACTTTATTTTGGGGGGGCTCCAAAATCACTGCAGATGGTGACTGCAGCCATGAAATTAAAAGACGCTTACTCTTTGGAAAAAAGTTATGACCAACCTAGATAGCATATTCAAAAGCAGAGACATTACTTTGCAAACAAAGGTCTGTCTAATCAAGGCTATGGTTTTTCCTGTGGTCATGTATGGATGTGAGAGTTGGACTGTGAAGAAGGCTGAGCGCCAAAGAATTGATGCTTTTGAACTGTGGTATTGGAGAAGACTCTTGAGAGTCCCTTGGGCTGCAAGGAGATCCAACCAGTCTATTCTGAAGGAGATCAGCCCTGGGATTTCTTTGGAAGGAATGATGCTAAAGCTGAAACTCCAGTCCTTTGGCCACCTCATGTGAAGAGTTGACTCATTGGAAAAGACTCTGATGCTGGGAGGGATTGGGGGCGGGAGGAGAAGGAGATGACAGAGGATGAGATGGCTGGATGGCATCACTGACTCGATGGACGTGAGTCTGAGTGAACTCCGGGAGTTGGTGATGGACAGGAAGGCCTGGCGTGCTGCGATTCATGGGGTCGCAAAGAGTCGGACACAACTGAGCGGCTGAACTGAACTGAACTGAACTGAATATGTTCTAAGGTATCTAGCAATTTTTTTCAAAATATGTGTTACTTTGGGTCCTCCAGTTTCATCTCTCCTTTACAAACAGAAAATGGAGTTGATATATTTGGATATGGATTTCTTTTTTTCAAAATCTGGGTATAATAAAATGAACTGAAATACTTTCATAGGAATTACATTTATTTTAGATTAATATAGAAGCTGGCTTATTCATTCAAAATTATAAAAACATTTTTACTATTAAACCCTCTTAACTCATTTAATGACTTTAAGGACTATGCCATTTTTATGTACCTAGAGGTTTTTGCATACTTCATTATGAAAACAGAATTTTCATTCCAGTTTTGATAATGTTGACAAAGATTGCTTAAATGTATAGAATAGTCTGTGGGACTTTGGATTGTATTGAACCCATACACAATAGAGAGCGTTATTAATTCTCAAAATGCTCATACCTTTAAAGATAGTTCAGTTTAGTTCAGTTCAGTCGCTCAGTCGTGTCCGACTCTTTGCGACCCCATGAATCGCAGCACGCCAGGCCTCCCTGTCCATCACCAACTCCCAGAGTTCACCCAGACTCATGTCCATCGAGTCAGTGATGCCATCCAGCCATCTCATCCTCTGTCGTCTCCTTCTCCTCCTGCCCTCAATCCCTCCCAGCATCAGAGTCTTTTCCAATGAGTCAACTCTTCGCATGAGGTGGCCAAAGTACTGGAGTTTCAGCTTTAGCATCATTCCTTCCAAAGAAATTCCAGGGCTGATCTCCTTCAGAATGGACTGGTTGGATCTCCTTGCAGTCCAAGGGACTCTCAAGAGTCTTCTCCAACACCACAATTCAAAAGCATCGATTCTTTGGCGCTCAGCCTTCTTCACAGTCCAACTCTCACATCCATACATGACCACAGGAAAAACCATAGCCTTGACTAGATGGACCTTATGTAAATGTGATGAGGACTAGCCAATTCATTTCATGGTGCTTTGAGCAGAAGGCAATCATCAGGCAAGAGGGAAAGAGAGCATATTGATCCACATAAACATACAGTTGTATAGAAGGAGGAGGAGGAAGAAGACAAGGAGAGCAGCTAATGCTTCTTGAGCACATTGATTTGCTATGTATCACTCCAACTATCTTTAATATGAATTACTGCATTTAAGTCTCTTGAGCCTTACAAAGTAGGTAATAGAATTATCCCCATTACACAGATGATGAAACTAAATAGTAGAAAGCTCATGTTGACTTTTCCTGTTTTTTATAATTCTTTTGAATAAATAGCTTGATTGAGGAGAGGGGGAAAAAAGAAAAGGGAGCAGAATAAAGTGGAAACTAGAAACAACTTGAATGTTTATAAAATGAGGATTGGATAAATAAAATATTGTATTTAAAAATATAGTATTTGATTGAGTCCATTTGTGATAGAATACTATAGAACTGCTAAGAAGAATAGACAAGTTGTACACAGTATCTACATGAATACATCTCAAAACATAAAGATAAGTGTAAAAAGCAAATTGAAGAAAGATAAAAACAGTGCTCT
Source organism: Bos taurus (assembly GCF_002263795.3). Taxonomy (NCBI): domain Eukaryota; kingdom Metazoa; phylum Chordata; class Mammalia; order Artiodactyla; family Bovidae; genus Bos; species Bos taurus. Next base: position 109,490,150 of record NC_037328.1, on the reverse strand, counting down.
ATTTATGTAAACTTTAAAAGTATACAAAGCAATATTTACAGAGTCATGCTGTACAGTAGGGACATGTAACAATTGAGCATTCGAAATGTAGAAAACATGACTAAGAAACCAAAATTTTTATTTCATTTATTTTAATTAATTTAAAATATAAAACCAAAGCAGTATAAAATATGTTTTTCCATTAAGCATTACTATTTTGTTGATACTACAGTTCACTTTATCTTTTATCATGTAACATATTATTGTACTATAGTGAATGAGTACTTTTTATTTTTTAAGAGTGACAGAAAATTTTAAATTATACACATGGCTTGCATTATATTTCTACTAGACATTATTGCTATAGATTCTTCTTAAAGAAGCATTGTTGTTGTTGTTTAGTCACTAAGTTGCATCCAACTCTTTTGCAGCCCCATGGGCTGTAGCCTGCCAGGCTCTTCTGTCCATAGGATTTCCCAGGCAAGTATACTGGAGTCGGTTGCCATTTCCTTCTCCAGGGGATCCTCCCAACCCAGGGATCAAAGCACATCTCCTGCATTGGCAGGCAGATTCTTTACCACTGAGCCACCTGGAAAGCCCTAAAGGAGTATATGTGTATTTAAAGGTATTTTTGAAACAGACTAAAAGGACTCACACCAAATTCATGATATTGGCTGCTTCTGGTCAGGAAGGGAGGGAAGAATGAGAAAAGATACAGGAATTAAGAGGAAATTCCACTTTCTGTGATTTTGTTTCCTTTTTTCAAAACTGACAAAGTAAGGGGGTAGATGAGGCAAATACAGCAAAATCTGGGGTTACATGGAGGTACATGTATAAAAATTCATCAAACTGTGCACTTAACACATTATTGACCAGGAAATTTTTTTTTAATTATTGTATTTTTAAACTTTACATAATTGTATTAGTTTTGCCAAATATCAAAATGAATCCGCCACAGGTATACATGTGTTTCCCATCCTGAACCCTCCTCCCTCCTCCCTCCTCCCTCCCCATACCATCCCTCTGGGTCGTCCCAGTGCACTAGTCCCAAGCATCCAGAATCGTGCATCGAACCTGGACTGGCATCTCGTTTCGTACATGATATTTTACATGTTTCAATGCCATTCTCCCAAATCTTCCCACCCTCTCCCTCTCCCATAGAGTCCATAAGACTGTTCTATACTTCAGTGTCTCTTTTGCTGTCTCGTACACAGGGTTATTGTTACCATCTTTCTAAATTCCATATATATGCATTAGTATACTGTATTGGTGTTTTTCCTTCTGGCTTACTTCACTCTGTATAATAGGCTCCAGTTTCATCCACCTCATTAGAACTGATTCAAATGTTTTCTTTTTAATGGCTGAGTAATACTCCATTGTGTATATGTACCACTGCTTTCTTATCCATTCATCTGCTGATGGACATCTAGGTTGCTTCCATGTCCTGGCTATTATAAACAGTGCTGCAATGAACATTGGGGTACACGTGTCTCTTTCCCTTCTGGTTTCCTCAGTGTGTATGCCCAGCAGTGGGATTGCTGGATCATAAGGCAGTTCTATTTCCAGTTTTTTAAGGAATCTCCACACTGTTTCCATAGTGGCTGTACTAGTTTGCATTCCCACCAACAGTGTAAGAGGGTTCCCTTTTCTCCACACCCTCTCCAGCATTTATTATTTGTAGACTTTTGGATCGCAGCCATTCTGACTGGTGTGAAATGCTACCTCATAGTGGTTTTGATTTGCATTTCTCTGATAATGAGTGATGTTGAGCATCTTTTCATGTGTTTGTTAGCCCTCTGTATGTCTTCTTTGGAGAAATGTCTATTTAGTTCTTTGGCCCATTTTTTGATTGGGTCATTTATTTTTCTGGAGTTGAGCTGTAGGAGTTGCTTGTATATTTTTGAGATTAGTTGTTTGTCAGTTGCTTCATTTGCTATTATTTTCTCCCATTCTGAAGGCTGTCTTTTCACCTTGCTAATAGTTTCCTTTGATGTGCAGAAGCTTTTAAGGTTAATTAGGTCCCATTTGTTTATTTTTGCTTTTATTTCCAATATTCTGGGAGGTGGGTCATAGAGGATCCTGTTGTGATGTATGTCAGAGAGTGTTTTGCCTATGTTCTCCTCTAGGAGTTTTATAGTTTCTGGTCTTACGTTTAGATCTTTAATCTATTTTGAGTTTATTTTTGTGTATGGTGTTAGAAAGTGTTCTAGTTTCATTCTTTTACAAGTGGTTGACCAGATTTCCCAGCACCACTTGTTAAAGAGATTGTCTTTAATCCATTGTATATTCTTGCCTCCTTTGTCAAAGATAAGGTGTCCATATGTGCGTGGATTTATCTCTGAGCTTTCTATTTTGTTCCATTGATCTATATTTCTGTCTTTGTGCCAGTACCACACTGTCTTGATAACTGTGGCTTTGTAGTAGAGCCTGAAGTCAGGTAGGTTGATTCCTCCAGTTCCATTTTTCTTTCTCAAGATCGCTTTGGCTATTCGAGGTTTTTTGTATTTCCATACAAATTGTGAAATTATTTGTTCTAGCTCTGTGAAGAATACCGTTGGTAGCTTGATGGGGATTGCATTGAATCTATAAATTGCTTTGGGTAGTATACTCATTTTCACTATATTCTTCCAATCCATGAACATGGTATATTTCTCCATCTATTAGTGTCCTCTTTGATTTCTTTCACCAGTGTTTTATAGTTTTCTATATATAGGTCTTTAGTTTCTTTAGGTAGATATATTCCTAAGTATTTTATTCTTTCCGTTGCAATGGTGAATGGAATTGTTTCCTTAATTTCTCTTTCTGTTTTCTCATTATTAGTGTATAGGAATGCAAGGGATTTCTGTGTGTTGATTTTATATCCTGCAACTTTACTATAGTCATTGATTAGTTCTAGTAATTTTCTAGTGGAGTCTAGGGTTTTCTATGTAGAGGATCATGTCATCTGCAAATAGTGAGAGTTTTACTTCTTCTTTTCCAATTTGGATTCCTTTTATTTCTTTTTCTGCTCTGATTGTTGTGGCCAAAACTTCGAAAACTATGTTGAATAGTAATGGTGAAAGTGGGCACCCTTGTCTTGTTCCTGACTTTAGAGGAAATGCTTTCAATTTTTCACCATTGAGGATAATGTTTGCTGTGGGTTTGTCATATATAGCTTTTATTATGTTGAGGTATGTTCTTTCTATTCCTGCTTTCTGGAGAGTTTTTTATCATAAATGGATGTTGAATTTTGTCAAAGGCTTTCTCTGCATCTATTGAGATAATCATATGGTTTTTATTTTTCAATTTGTTAATGTGGTGTATTACATTGATTGATTTGCAGATATTGAAGAATCCTTGCATCCCTGGGATAAAGCCCACTTGGTCATGGTGTATGATCTTTTTAATGTGTTGTTGGATTCTGATTGCTAGAATTTTGTTTAGGATTTTTGCATCTATGTTCATCAGTGATATTGGCCTGTAGTTTTCTTTTTTTGTGGGATCTTTGTCAGGTTTTGGTATTAGGGTGATGGTGGCCTCATAGAATGAGTTTGGAAGTTTACCTTCCTCTGCAATTTTCTGGAAGAGTTTGAGCAGGATAGGTGTTAGCTCTTCTCTAAATTTTTGGTAGAATTCAGCTGTGAAGCCGTCTGGACCGGGGCTTTTGTTTGCTGGAAGATTTTTGATTACAGTTTCAATTTCCGTGCTTGTGATGGGTCTGTTAAGATTTTCTATTTCTTCCTTGACCAGGAAATTTTTGCAGAAACTAATGCCTGTGAAGTTAATATGTCTCCAGTCAATTAAGTGTTAAGATTGTGCCCTTCACTGTGAGTTATCCTTCAATAAGAAAGTTTTTTAAAAAAAATTCTTTTTTTATTTAGGATCTTCGTGTGCATGTTCATAGGAGAAAGAGACTGTAATTTTCTTTTCTTGTGTTATCTTGCCTGGTTTTAGCATCAAGATTACACAAGCCTCAACACAAGCTTGACATCTTTCACCCTTTAAATGTATTTTGAACCATGGAAGAACCTCACAGAGTCATTGTAAGGAGCAATTAAATAATATATGAGTGCATGCTGAATAACAAAAAGCTCTGAAACATATAAGGAATCATTCTCTTACCATTACCATCGCATTATAGTTCTTTTCTTATTATGAACTATTCGGTTCACATTGGAAATCATTGCTGTTTGGCTTCAACAAGGACAACCCTAAAGAGTCTGAATAAGTTTTATTTGGAAAAAGAGAGTTTCAGAGCAGGGTTTATGGATGTGAATATCAAACACAGATAATCAGAGTTAACATAGAGATAAGAATCAAGTCCTAAATGTGGTTTGGATAAAAATAAATGAGCACTCATTTGTACTTGACTCTTAGCCTAAAAAGGGATATTGAATAAGTTATATTCCATTTCAATTTTCTTTAATTGTGGCATAGTTGCTGCTCTCCAAATTGCCTTTAATATGAAAGATGAAATCATTTCAAAACACTAGTATTGAACACTGAAATGATGATATAGATGCCTTGCTTTAATAATTCTGGCATACTCTCCTAAGCCCTAAAAAAATAAAATGTGGTGTTTAAATATAATTATAATGAGTGAACAAATCACCACATTTTTATAAATTTTAGCTACTCTCAGGATTGAGACTTGAGTGGCAAACATCCAGGGAAAGTATTAGAAGAATTGGCAAGGAAAGCTAGAGTAGGGCCAGGGGCTTTCACATTACATTTAAGCACAAGAAAACCCCAGTGAGGAAAATATTATCCCCATTTAATTATAAAGAAACTGAGATCAGAGGTTAAGTAACATGTGAGCAATCATAAGGCCAGGAGACTCTCCCATCAGGCCTTGAATCAAGATCTCTCGCCTGCAAGGCACACCCCCTTTCCACTTATATCAACCAGAGAGGAAAAGATTCCCACCCCATTTGAAAGTAAACTGGTGAAAATTGAAAAATGACTCAGAGTAATCACAGATGAACAATATTTGCTGTACAGGCACATTTGAATGTCATCTGAACATCTTGTGGTTTAGAAGAATTATCCCTTTTCCCAGGACGAGCAAAGTCCAAGCCCATTACATGCCATACATCTTCCAGAAGACATAAATATTTTCCCTTGTTTCTTCATTTCTCCGACTTGTCAAACGTAATGAAAACAGAACAGCTTACTCGTAAGTGCTGGTTTCTGTTTTTTTCAGTAGATTCTATTAAAGCTTAATTAAGTGACAATCATAAGACAATTAAAAATTAAAGAATGATAAAAGTTAAATGTTTTCAATACATTCAGAAAAACCACGGGTAAATGTAAATCAGAGAGAGAGGCAGGGAAAGAGATAATTGTTTAAACAACAATAAATCACCAAGTGTACCACTGTTGAGAGACTTCCCAATGAAGCAGCTTCATCAGGTCACTTCTAGTATGTTCACACCAACATCATGGGGCTGGTTGGTCCAAAGCAGTCAGAGTTCCTGGATGGAGATATGTCTTAAGTGCAGTCATAGTATGGCCTTAGGTAAATCACAGAAGGAGAACTGTGGAGGGCAACTGGGAACTCAGCCCTGGGAACTCCTAGCCTAATCAGCACACAAATCATTTAACAATCATTATTATAATCACTGCTAAATTATTGTTGTGCTGGGGGACAGGGAGAAGGCCTATTTTTGCACTCTGATTTCACTGAAGATTCCAAGATGACTATTTAAATTTCCAGAATAAATAATTTCCTTTCCCACGATTGTCTCAGAGAAGCCAAGTCTTCCCCTGTGACTTTCAATTCTAGTTCTTTAATCTTAATTTTTCAGTGGCCTTGGGCAAGGCATTGGAGTGCTCAATGCCTTAATTCTTCTAGTCACTAAATAGCAATAATGATACCTGCTTTTTGGGGGACGTAGACTGATAGCTTAAGGATTGCTAACTACTTTGTAAAACAATTCGCTGTGGTGGGGGGGAGGAAATTATCCTCCTTAGGGGAAGGCACAGTGTAAACAGCATCTTTGAGTCTTTTATCGGCCTCTTTCAATTTATTCTGAACTTTTCTCAGGTCTTTAAAGCCATTCAACTTGCCCCCCTCAGCGCGCCCTACCACCACAACCCTCCCACACTTGAATCCCTCTTTATGAAATATGATTCCCTGGTCTTGCTGCTGATCCCCATCCCCTGATAAACTCCTGCATACCCTCCTGTCTCAGCTTAAGCGACCCTTCCTCAGGAAATCTTCATAAAGGCAGGATCAGGGTTTGTTTTGGTTACCACCGAATGGCTAGTGCCTAGCACAGCACCTACCATACGAAAAAGGCTCAGTTAATCTTTGTTTCTTTCTTAATTCCTTCCTTCCTTTCCTTTCATGAATGTATGTGAGATCTTGGACAATTCATTTGATCACTCCAGGCCTTAGTTTTCACATTCAAAAAATAAATGACTCAAATGAATCATATCCAGTGTCCTTTCAGCACTAACATTCCAGGATTATGATTTGGGGATCAGTACAGTGTCAGACTTTATTTTCTTGGGCTCCAAAATCACTGCAGATGGTGATTGCAGCCATGAAATTAAAAGATGCTTACTCCTTGAAAGGAAAGTTGTGACCAACCTAGATAGCATATTGAAAAGCAGAGACTTTGCCAACAAAGGTCCGTCTAGTCCAGGCTATGGTTTTTCCTGTGGTCATGTATGGATGTGAGAGTTGGACTGTGAAGAAGGCTGAGCGCCGAAGAATGGATGCTTTTGAACTGTGGTGTTGGAGAAGACTCTTGAGAGTCCCTTGGACTGCAAGGAGATCCAACCAGTCCATTCTGAAGGAGATCAGCCCTGGGATTTCTTTGGAAGGAATGATGCTAAAGCTGAAACTCCAGTCCTTTGGCCACCTCATGCGAAGAGTTGACTCATTGGAAAAAACTCTGATGCTGGGAGGGATTGGAGGCAGGAGGAGAAGGGGACGACAGAGGATGAGATGGCTGGATGGCATCACTGACTTGATGGACGTGAGTCTGAGTGAACTCCGGGAGTTGATGATGGACAGGGAGGCCTGGTGTGCTGCGATTCATGGGGTCGCAAAGAGGCAGACACAACTGGGCAACTGAACTGAACTGAGCTGAATCCTCTCATTGATCTTAAAACATTTAAAAAATCTTTTCTGCCCAATGGAATTCACTTAGTTACCAAGCTCACTGTGATGGTTAATTTTTTGTCAACTTGACTGGACCACAAAGTGTCTAGATATTTAGTCAAACATTATTCTGGATGTTTCTGTTGAGAGTGAGGTTAATATCTAAATTGGTCAACTTTGAGAAAAGCAAATGTCCCTCCATAGTGTAGGTGGGCCTCATCCAACTAGTAGAAGGCCTGAATACAACAAAAAGTTCAGCTAATGCCAAGAAAGACAGAATTTTCCAGCACTCTGGGCTTCAACATCAGCTCTTCCTAATTCTACACTAAACTGCCTTCAGATTCAAACCGGAATTCTAGTTTTCTTGGGTCTCTGGTCTGTCAACTTACCCTGCAGATTCGGAACTTGACAGCCTCCATAATCACGTAAGCCAATTCCTTATAACAAGCATCTAGCCGTGGCTGCGCAGGTGCAGGAGGGCCTAGAGGAGCTATCCCAGGTTGAAGGTCAGGAAGGGCGGCAGTGAGGAGATACCCCTCATCCAAGGTAAGGAGCAATGGCTGCACTTTACTGGAGCAGCCGTGAAGAGATACCCCACGCCCAAGGTAAGAGAAACCCAAGTAAGACGGTAGGAGTTGCAAGAGGGCATCAGAGGGCAAACACACTGAAACCATACTCACAGAAAACTAGTCAATCTAATCACACTAGGACCACAGCCTTGTCTAACTCAATGAAACTAAGCCATGCCCAACTCAATGAAACTAAGCCATGCCCGTGGGGCAACCCAAGACGGGTTGGTCATGGTGGAGAGATCTGACAGAATGTGGTCCACTGGAGAAGGGAATGGCAAACCACTTCAGTATTCTTGCCTTGAGAACCCCATGAACAGTATGAAAAGGCAAAATGATAGGATACTGAAAGAGAAACTCCCCAGGTCAGTAGGTGCCCAACATGCTACTGGAGATCAGTGGAGAAATAACTCCAGAAAGAATGAAGGGATGGAGCCAAAGCAAAAACAATACCCAGCTGTGGATGTGACTGGTGATAGAAGCAAGGTCCGAGGCTGTAAAGAGCAATATTGCATAGGAACCTGGAGTGTCAGGTCCATGAATCAAGCCAAATTGGAAGTGGTCAAACAAGAGATGGCAAGAGTGAATGTCGACATTCTAGGAATCAGCAAACTGAAATGGACTGGAATGGGTGAATTTAACTCAGATGACCATTATATCTACTACTGCGGGCAGGAATCCCTCAGAAGAAATGGAGTGGCCATCATGGTCAACAAAAGAGTCCAAAATGCAGTACTTGGATGCAATCTCAAAAACGACAGAATGATCTCTGTTCGTTTCCAAGGCAAACGGCTCAATATCACAGTAATCCAAGTCTATGCCCCAACCAGTAACACTGAAGAAGCTGAAGTTGAACGGTTCTATGAAGACCTACAAGACCTTTTAGAACTCAAACCCAAAAAAGATGTCCTTTTCATTATAGGAGACGGAATTCAAAAGTAGGAAGTCAAGAGACACCTGGAGTAACAGGCAAATTTGACCTTGGAATACGGAATGAAGCAGGGCAAAGACTAATAGAGTTTTGCCAAGAAAATGCACTGGTCATAACAAACACCCTCTTCCAACAACACAACAGAAGACTCTACACATGGACATCACCAGATGGTCAACACCGAAATCAGATTGATTATATTCTTTGCCGCCAAAGATGGAGAAGCTCTATATATTCAACAAAAACAAGACCAAGAGCTGACTGTGGCTCAGACCATTGAACTCCTTTTTGCCAAATTCAGACTGAAATTGAAGAAAGTAGGGAAAACCACTAGACCATTCAGGTATGACCTAAATCAAATCCCTTATGATTATACAGTGGAAGTGAGAAATAGATTTAAGGGCCTAGATCTGATAGATAGAGTGCCTGATGAACTATGGACTGAGGTTCGTGACATTGTACAGGAGACAGGGATCAAGACCATCCCCATGGAAAAGAAATGCAAAAAAGCAAAACGGCTGTCTGGGGAGGCCTTACAAATAGCTGTGAAAAGAAGAGAAGCGAAAAGCAAAGGAGAAAAGGAAAGATATAAACATCTGAATGCAGAGTTCCAAAGAATAGCAAGGAGAGATAAGAAAGCCTTCCTCAGCGATCAATGCAAAGAAATAGTGGAAAACAACAGAATGGGAAAGACTAGGGATCTCTTCAAGAAAATCAGAGATACCAAAAGAACATTTCATGCAAAGATGAGCTCGATAAAGGACAGAAATGGTATGGACCTAAAAGAAGCAGAAGATATTAAGAAGAGATGGCAAGAATACACAGAAGAACTGTACAAAAAAGATCTTCACGACCCAGATAATCATGATGGTGTGATCACTGACCTAGAGCCAGACATCCTAGAATGTGAAGTCAAGTGGGCCTTAGAAAGCATCACTACGAACAAAGCTAGTGGAGGTGATGGAATTCCAGTTGAGCTATTCCAAATCCTGAAAGATGATGCCATGAAAGTGCTGCCCTCAATATGCCAGCAAATCTGGAAAAACCCAGAAGTGGCCACAGGACTGGAAAAGGTCAGTTTTCATTCCAATCCCAAAGAAAGGCAATGCCAAAGAATGCTCAAACTACCACACAATTGCACTCAAATGGCACCCCACTCTAGTACTCTTGCCTGGAAACTCCCATGGATGGAGAAGCCTGGTGGGCTGCAGTCCATGGGGTCACAAAGAGTCGGGCATGACGGAGCCACTTCACTTTCACTTTTTACTTTCATGCATTGGAGAAGGAAATGGCAACCCACTCCAGTGTACTTGCCTGGAGAATCCCAGGGATGGCGGAGCCTGGTGGGCTGCCATCTATGGGGTCGCTCAGAGTCGGACACGACAGAAGCGACTTAGCAGCACGTGCTAGTAAAGTAATGCTCAAAATTCTCCAAGCCAGGCTTCAGCAATATGTGAACCGTGAACTTCCTGATGTTCAAGCTGGTTTAGAAAAGGCAGAGGAACCAGAGATCAAAGTGCCAACATCCGCTGGATCATGGAAAAAGAAAGAGAGTTCCAGAAAAACATCTATTTCTGCTTTATTGACTATGCCAAAGCCTTTGACTGTGTGGATCACAATAAACTGTGGAAAATTCTTTAAGAGATGGGAATACCAGACCACCTGACCTGCCTCTTGAGAAATCTGTATGCAGGTCAGGAAGCAACAGTTAGAACTGGACATGGAACAACAGACTGGTTCCAAATAGGAAAAGGAGTTCGTTAAGGCTGTATATTGTCACCCTGTTTATTTAACTTATATGCAGAGTACATCATGAGAAACGCTGGACTGGAAGAAACACAAGCTGGAATCAAGATTGCCGGGAGAAATATCAATAACCTCAGATATGCAGATGACACCACCCTTATGGCAGAAAGTGAAGAGGAACTAAAAAGCCTCTTGATGAAAGTGAAAGTGGAGAATGAAAAAGTTGGCTAAAAAGCCTCTTGATGAAAGTGAAAGAGGAGAGTGAAAAAGTTGGCTTAAAGCTCAACATTCAGAAAACGAAGATCATGGCATTCGGTCCCATCACTTCATGGGAGATTGATGGGGAAACAGTGGAAACAGTGTCAGACTTAATTTTTCTGGGCTCCAAAATCACTACAGATGGTGACTACAGCCATGAAATTAAAGGACGCTTACTCCTTGGAAGGAAAGTTATGACCAACCTAGATAGCATATTCAAAAGCAGAGACATTACTTTGCCAACAAAGGTCCATCTAGTCAAGGCTATGGTTTTTCCTGTGGTCGTGTATGGATGTGAGAGTTGGACTGTGAAGAAGGCTGAGCGCCGAAGAATGGATGCTTTTGAAGTGTGGTGTTGGAGAAGACTCTTGGGAGTCCCTTGGACTGCAAGGAGATCCAACCAGTCCATTCTGAAGGAGATCAGCCCTGGGATTTCTTTGGAAGGAATGATGCTAAAGCTGAAACTCCAGTCCTTTGGCTACCTCATGCGAAGAGTTGACTCATTGGAAAAGACTCTGATGCTGGGAGGGATTGGGGGCGGGAGGAGAAGGGGACGACAGAGGATGAGATGGCTGGATGGCATCACTGACTCGATGGACGTGAGTCTGAATGAACTCCAGGAGTTGGTGATGGACAGGGAGGCCTGGAGTGCTGGAATTCATGGGGTTGCAGAGTCGGACACGACTGAGCGACTGATCTGATATGATCTGATGTTTTATCTATTTATCTATACACATTCTATTGTATATGTGTACATCTATTGACAATAAATGGGCTTCCCCGGTAGCTCAACAATAAAGAATCTGCCTGCAGTGCAGGAGTCTCAGGTGATAAAAGTTCAATCCATGAGTCAGGAGGATCCCCTGGAAGAGAGTATGGCAACCCACTCCAGTATTCTTGCCTTGAGAATCCCATGGACAGAGGAGCCTTGCAGGCTACAGTCCACGGGGTTGCAAAGAGTGGGACATGACTGAAGCAACTTAGCATGCATGCATGCATTGGCAATATATACATAACCACATTCTTTTGGTTCTGTTTTTCTGAAGAACCAAAATTTTCATTGCGAAGCAAAAGAAATAGCAATATAAAATCAAGGAATATAAGTGAAAACTCAGTCATCTTTACATTTTTCTTTTAATATAAAGAATACATTTTCCAGCTCAATACCAGAAAAACAAACAACCCAATCAAGAAGAGGGCAGAAGACCTAAACAGACACATCTCCAAAGAAGACACACAGATGGCTAATAGATATATGAAAAGACGCTCAACATCACTCATAATTAGAGAAATGAAAATCAAAACTACAATGATATATCACCTCACATTGGTCAGAATGGCCATCTTCAAAAAATCTACAAACAATAAATGCTGGACAGAGTGTGGAAAAAAGGGAACCCGCTTGCACTGTTGGTGGGAATGTAAATTGATAATGCCACTATGGAGAACAATATGGAGATTTCTTAAAAAGCTAGGAGTAAAACTACCACATGACCCAGAAATTCCACTACTAGGCATATACTCTGAGGAAACCTTAATTGTAAAAGACACATGTACCCCAGTGTTCATTGCAGCACTGTTTACAATAGCTAGAACATGGAAGCAACCTAGATGTCCATTGACAGATGAACAGATAAAGAAAATGTGGTACATATATACAACAGAATATTACTCAGCCATAAAAAGGAATTCATTTGAGTCAGTTCTAATGAGGTTGATGAACCTAGAGTCTATTATACAGAGTGAGGTAAGTCAGAAAGAGAAAAATAAATATCATATATTAACACATATATATGGAATCTAGAAGGATGGTACTGATGAGCCTATTTGCAGGGCAGCCATGGAGACACAGACATGGAAAAGAGACTTGAGGACACAGTTGGGAAAGGAGAGGGTGGCCCGAATTGGGAAAGTGGCGTTGAAACATATACTTCACTGTATGTAAAATGGATAGCCAGTGGGAATTTGCTGTATGACACAGGGAACTCAAACCCAGTGCTCTGTGACAACCTAAAGGAGTGGGATGGGGTGGGAGTCGGCAGGGAGACTCAAGAGGAAGGGGACATGTGTATACCTATGGCTGATTCATGTGGTTGTATGGCAGGAACCAACACAACATTATAAAGCAGTTATCACTCAATTAAAAAAATTTTTTAAAGAATACATATTTTAGTCTACTGAGAGGGCCTACTGTTAATGATAATCAAGAAGTAATGAGTATTCCTAGTCCCCAGCTTGTGGTCTCTAAATACAATTTTTGCCTAAAAGGAATCAGGGCTTCTTGGAAAGATGGCTGATTTCAGGTCTGGGGCAGAAAACATTCAAAACAATCCTACAACATTTAGTTGTATCAGGAAACAAAGAAGGTATCACAGAACACTGGAGTCACACCAAAAGGAAAAAATAACCAATTTGAAGGGAATAGCACTGGTCAAAGGAAAGGAAATTTGAGCACCTAAAAGAATAAGAACCACAATAGATTGGAACACATCAATATATAAAATTTACGACTTCATAATTATACCAAAAAGAAAGAAACCTGTGGAAATTGCAAGTGTATCAACTTATTATTCTCAGCATTAGTAAAGGAAAATAATCAAGCAGATAGTCTACCTTTCCTCAACAAACTTTTGTTTTAGGGTAACAAAACAATAAGGGGAAATTCCTTATTATAAAGGAATTCTAAATAGTAAAAATGAAAGAAATGATAGCATTTTTTAAATGACACATTATATACTTTATGATGAAATAGTGGATATAGGCTGGGTTCATCAACCATTATTAAGTAAAAGGTTGATGAAAAATTTTATAATAGCTATATCAGTGTGACAACACCTGAACCCACTAATCAATTTTATAATCTAAAGTGGGGCCTCCTGATAAGGTGCAAGAGAAAACACACGTGATCAACTATGAATTATTCTTTGAAAACAATAGAGCAACGGTCAAACTCAGTTTCAGCAAATAAATGATATTTAGGGAGGGGTGTATAAAACTATAAAATAGAGACGTAAAAGATTTCTCAGCTAAATGTGAGGTGTGAACCCTTTTGTAACCCAAGTAAAATATATCAACTGTAATAGGAACTTTTTGAGACAATTGGTAAAATTTAAACAGAGGTATTAGATGATGGTAGTTCGGATAGATATAACAATGCTACTTTTAAGTTGGGGCTGTATTGTCTGTTAGTAACACAAAAATATTTACATATGAAGTGATATAATGTATGGAATTTGTTTTAAAATACTGCAACCAAGAATAAGTTTTAAGGTATAAGGTATGGAGTATGGGGAAGTAGGTGAAAAAAGTTGTCAAAATATTAGATAAATATTTAAAGTTGGTGGTGAGTCATTTATATTCACTTCATCATATAGTTCTCATTACTTTTATATGTAGTTGAAAATTTTTACAATAAAAGACAAAAATGAATGAATAAAAATAAATAAAAAGCCTTTTGGTTGTCTGGAAAGACCAAAAAGAGAAAGTTTAAAGAAACGAAGTTGGCTAATTAAAATCATTGAAGGGTTTCAAAGTTCTAACTTCAGTGTACAGTGTTTTGGCAATATAAATGTGAAAAACAGCTTAGCTTTTTTCAGGATAGAAAACCTGGCTGTGTCTAGGTCATATAACTAGGATCCAGCCCTCAGTTTTCATATTCAAGAACTCTATTTCATCAGTTCACCAAAAATGGCCATCTTATTCCTGTTCAGGGACTAGGCCCTCAAAAATGCCATCAGAATCTCCCTTTTCACTGGACTGATGCTTCATGGAAAGCTAATTGGTAAAATTAAAGTACATATTACAACAACAACAAAAAAAACCCTTCATTATTAGATTATAGACTACTACTGTAAGTCCTGATGAACTGTTCCTATCTCTCTAGAAGAGTCCCTTTGTGGGAAAACAGACCTTTACAGTCCATATATAGTCAGTTCACTAGTTCGGCACTGAAGAAACCCTGATACATTTTCTACCCTGTATAAGGATCACTGCCCTTTCATTTGCATCCTCATCTTTACAGCACTTTTCTTATTTAACAAGATTTTTAATGCATTACAATTTCCAAATTTATAATTTATTTTTATTGCTTATAGCGTATATTTGTTCCCCTCTGTGGTATAACTTAATTATATCAAATATTAATGAATTTTTTTTTCTATTTTGGATATTTTCATGCAAAATTTAATTAATGTGGCACCACCATTCTGCCTGAAGATCCAATAAAAATGTGAGTAGGACCATATTAATGTCTGCCTATGCAGAAGCTTTTCAACTGGTATAAGCACTTAAAGATGGCCCTGCCAGTAAGTTAAGTATTTCATGAAGTTATTTGTATTAAAATTTCTCCTTCATCCTGGCTCATCCCTAAAGCTCTAGAATAATAGGATAGAAATCAGGTCCATAAGAAAGTCTAAATTTTTATTGACTAAAAAAAGTCACACTTTCCATATGTGAAAAATATCCTAAATTAAAACAATCAACTCAAACACCAGGTAACCAGTTGGGGATTGTTGTATAAACACAGTATCAAATAAATTTAGTCTGTATGGTTTCTTACTAAAATTAGTAAGATGTTCTCTTCTCTGTCTCCTTCTTCTCTTTAGCCTGCAAAAATACCAGCCAGATGCCAATAGAGAACTCAGAGCAGATCATCAAAAACAAGAAAAGCATGACAAGTGTTCCCTGATGGAAACTTTAGCAAAATAAAACTAGGATTAAAAAAATGGTAGCACTTGTGATACTTACTATGTCACACAGTCTAAAGGGCAAGATTTAATTTTATGTTTCACTTTAATCTACAGCAAAATTTAAAACCCAAAGGAAGAAATAAACAGCTTTTACTCAAAAGTTAATTCTAGTTCAAATGGATTAAGGACCTAAATGTAAGACTTGAAACCATAAAGCTTCTAGAAGAGAACATAGGCACAACACTCTTTGACCTAAATAAAAAGACAACGGAATGGGAGAAAATATTTGCAAATGATACAACCAACAAGGGGTTAATATCCAAAACACATGAAGAACTCATACAACTAAATATCAAAAAAACAAACAACGCAGTCAATAAATGGGCAGAAGACCTGAATAGATATTTTTCCTAGCAAAGACATACAGATGGCTAACAGGCACATGAAAAGAGGCTCAACATCCATAATCATCAGAGAAATGTAAATAAAAACCACAATAGATATCACCTCACACCTTTCAGAATGGCTATCATAAAAAA
Source organism: Bos taurus (assembly GCF_002263795.3). Classification (NCBI taxonomy): domain Eukaryota; kingdom Metazoa; phylum Chordata; class Mammalia; order Artiodactyla; family Bovidae; genus Bos; species Bos taurus. The sequence continues at coordinate 109,474,350 of NC_037328.1, read as the reverse complement.
AAAAGGCCTAAATATAACAAATGTTTGCAAGGATGTGGAGAAAAGGGAACTCTTGTATTCTGTTGGTGAGTATATAAATTGGTATCAGTTCAGTCAGTTCAGTCGCTCAATCGTGTCCAACTCTTTGTGACTCCACAAATCGCAGCATGCCAGGCCTCCCAGTCCATCACCAACTCCCGGAGTTCACTCAGACTCATGTCCATCGAGTCAGTGATGCCATCCAGCCATCTCATCTTCTGTCGTCCCCTCTTCCTCCTGCTCCCAATCCCTCCCAGCATCAGAGTCTTTTCCAATGAGTCAACTCTTCGCATGAGGTGGCCAAAGGACTGGAGTTTCAGCTTTAGCATCATTCCTTCCAAAGAAATCCCAGGGCTGATCTCCTTCAAAATGGACTGGTTGGATCTCCTTGCAGTCCAAGGGACTCCCAAGAGTCTTCTCCAACACCACACTTCAAAAGCATCCATTCTTCAGCGCTCAGCCTTCTTCACAGTCCAACTCTCACATCCATACACGACCACAGGAAAAACCATAGCCTTGACTAGATGGACCTTTGTTGGCAAAGTAATGTTTCTGCTTTTGAATATGCTATCTAGGTTGGTCATAACTTTCCTTCCAAGGGGTAAGCATCTTTTAATTTCATGGCTGCAGTCACCATCTGCAGTGATTTTGGAGCCCCCCCCAAAATAAAGTCTGACACTGTTTCCCCATCTATTTCCCATGAAGTGATGGGACCAGATGCCATGATTTTTGTTTTCTGAATGTTGAGCTTTAAGCCAACTTTTTCACTCTCCTCTTTCACCTTCATCAAGAGGCTGTTTAGTTCCTCTTCACTTTCTGCCATAAGGGTGGTATCATCTGCATATCTGAGGTTATTGATATTTCTCCCGGCAATCTTGATTCCAGCTTGTGCTTCTTCTAGCCCAGCGTTTCTCATGATGTACTCCGCATAGAAGTTAAATAAGCAGGGTGACAATATACAGCCTTGGCGTACTCCTTTTCCTATTTGGAACCAGTCTGTTGTTCCATGTCCAGTTCTAATTGTTGCTTCCTGACCTGCATACAGATTTCTCAAGAGGCAGGTCAGGTGATCTGGTATTCCCATCTCTTGAAGAATTTTCCACAGTTTATTGTGATCCACACAGTCAAAGGCTTTGATATAGTCAATAAAGCAGAAATAGATGTTTTTCTGGAACTCTCTTGCTTTTTCCATGATCCAGTGGATGTTGGCAATTTGATCTCTGGTTCCTCTGCCTTTTCTAAATCCAGCTTGAACATCTGGAAGTTCACAATTAACATATTGCTGAAGCCTGGCTTGAAGAACTTTGAGCATTACTTTACTAGCGTGTGAGATGAGTGCAATTGTGTGGTAGTTTGAGCATTCTTTGTCATTGCCTTTCTTTGGGATTGGAATGAAAACTGAGCTTTTCCAGTCCTGTGGCCACTTCTGAGTTTTCCTAATTTGCTGGCATATTGAGTGCAGCACTTTCACAGCATCATCTTTCAGGATTTGAAATAGCTCAACTGGAATTCCATTACCTCCACTAGCTTTGTTCATAGTGATGCTTTCAAAGGCCCACTTGATTTCACATTCCAGGATGTCTGGCTCTAGGTCAGTGATCACACCATCGTGATTATCTTGGCCATGAAGATCTTTTTCGTAGTTCTTCTGCATATTCCTGCCACCTTTTTTTAATATCTTCTGCTTCTGTTAGGTCCATACCATTTCTGGCCTTTATCGAGCCCATCTTTGCATGAAATGTTCTTTTGGTATCTCTAATTTTCTTGAAGAGATCTCTAGTCTTTCCCATTCTGTTGTTTTCCACTATTTCTTTGCATTGATCGCTGAGGAAGGCTTTCTTATCTCTCCTTGCTATTCTTTGGAACTCTGCATTCAGATGTTTATATCTTTCCTTTTCTCCTTTGCTTTTCGCTTCTCTTCTTTTCACAGCTATTTGTAAGGCCTCCCCAGACAGCCATTCTGCTTTTTTGCATTTCTTTTCCATGGGAATGGTCTTGATCCCTGTCTCCTGTACAATGTCACGAACCTCCGTCCATAGTTCATCAGGCACTCTATCTATCAGATCTAGGCCCTTAAATCTATTTCTCACTTCCACTGTATAATCATAAGGGATTTGATTTAGGTCATACCTGAATGGTCTAGTGGTTTTCCCTACTTTCTTCAATTTCAGTCTGAGTTTGGCAATAAGGTGTTCATGTTCTGAGCCACAGTCAGCTCCTGGTCTTGTTTTTGTTCACTGTATAGAGCTTCTCCATCTTTGGCTGTGAAGAATATAATCAAGCTGATTTCAGTGTTGACCATCTGGTGATGTCCATGTGTAGAGTCTTCTCTTGTGTTGTTGGAAGAGGGTGTTTGCTATGACCAGTGCATTTTTTTGGCTAAATTCTTAGTCTTTGCCCTGCTTCATTATGTATTCCAAGGCCAAATTTGCCTGTTACTCCAAGGAGCAGTGGCTGCGCCAGTGCAGGAGGGCCTAGAGGAACTATTTCATGTTCAAGGTCAGAAGAGGTGGCAGTGAGGAGATACCCCTCATCCAAGGTAAGGAGCAGCGGCTGCACTTTGCTGGAGCAGCCGTGAAGAGATACCCCACATCCAAGGTAAGAGAAACCCAAGAAAGACAGTAGGTTGTGCAGGAGGGCATCAGAGGGCAGACACACTGAAACCATACTCACAGAAAACTAGTCAATCTAATCACACTAGGACCACAGACTTGTCTAACTCCGTGAAACTAAGCCATGTCCGTTGGGCCACCCAAAACGGGCAGGTCATGGTGGAGAGGTCTGACAGAATGTGGTCCACTGGAGAAGGGCATGGCAAACCACTTCAGTATTCTTGTCTTGAGAACCCCATGAACAGTATGAAAAGGCAAAATGATAGGATACTGGAAGAGAAACTCCCCAGGTCAGTAGGTGCCCAATATGCTACTGGAGATCAGTGGAGAAATAACTCCAGAAAGAATGAAGGGATGGAGCCAAAGCAAAAACAATACCCAGCTGTGGATGTGACTGGTGGTAGAAGCAAGGTCCGAGGCTGTAAAGAGCAATATTGCATAGGAACCTGGAATGTCAGGTCCATGAATCAAAGCAAATTGGAAGTGGTCAAACAAGAGATGGCAAGAGTGAATGTCAACATTCTAGGAATCAGAGAACTGAAATGGACTTGAATGGGTGAATTTAACTCAGACGACCATTATATCTACTACTGCAGGCAGGAATCCCTCAGAAGAAATGGAGTGGCCATCATGGTCAACAAAAGAGTCTGAAATGCAGTACTTGGATGCAATCTCAAAAACAACAGAATGATCTCTGTTCATTTCCAAGGCAAACCATTCAATATCACAGTAATCCAAGTCTATGCCCCAACCAATAATGCTGAAGAAGCTGAAGTTGAACGGTTCTATGAAGGCTTACAAGACCTTTTAGAACTAACACCCAAAAAAGGTGTTCTTTTCATTATAGGGGACTGGAATGCAATAGTAGGAAGTCAAGAAATACCTGGAGTAACAGGCAAATTTGACCTTGGAATACGGAATGAAGCAGGACAAAGACTAATAGAGTTTTGCCAAGAAAATGCACTAGTCATAAATTGGTATAGCCACTATGAAAAGCAATATGGAGGTTCCTCAAATAACTAAAAATAGAATTACCATATGGTACAGCAATTCCACTCCTGGGTACATATCTAGGAAAAACAAAAACACTAATTTGAAAAGATACATGAACCTCAATGTTCATAGCAGCGCTATTTATAATAGGTAAGATAAAGAAGCAACTCAAGTGTTCAATAATAGATGAATGGATAAGAAAGAGGTGATATTTCATGTATATATATATACAGGAAATATTATATATATATATATAATATTTCATATATATATGTACATGAAATATATATATATATACAGGAAATATTACTCAACTGTAAAAAGAAAGAAATTCTACCACTTGCAGCAACATGGATGGGCCTACAGAATATTATTTTTAATGAAATAAGTCAGAGAAAGACATCATTTAATTGTACAATATCATTTATATGTGAAATCTAAAAAATAAAACAAACCAATGTACATAGCAAAATGGAAACGAAGTCACAACGTAAACAAATTCGTGGGTATTAAGCAGAGAGGGAAATAGGATGAATAAGATAGGGGTATGAGATTAAGAGATACAAATTACTATGTATAAAATAGATAAGCAAAAATAATATACAGCACAGGGAATTATAGCCATTATCTTGTGATAACTTTTAATGGAACATAATTCATAGAAATATTGAATGCTATAAACTTGGAACTAATATAAAACCATAAATAAACCATACTTCAAATTTTAAAAAAGACCCAAAAAAAGCATTTTGAGTTCATTGTGGCACTTAGTAACTGCAAAACATTGGAAACAACCTAATCATCCTCAAGTAGGATAACAGTTAAATAAAACACCATGTTATATACACACAGTGGAGTACTAAAAAGAATGTGGAAAATCTCTACAAACTGATGTAGACTTTCTAGGACATATTGTTAAGCAAAAAAAAAAAAAAAAAAATATGAAAGAGTACCTATAAAATGACACCTTCTTATTTTTTTTTTAATTTTTATTTTTTTAATTTTATTTTATTTTTAAACCTTACATAATTGTATTAGTTTTGCAAAATATCAAAATGACACCTTCTTATAAAAAGGAAGGAAATATGAAAATATACCTGTGTCTGCTTATTCATTCAAAAAGAAACACACAGATGATAAGCCAGAGACTACTGAGTTTGGTTAACCACAAGGAAGAGGAGAAAATGGGAACATAATTGAAGTAATTGGTGAGGTGGAAATGTTACTACTCTGACAGTACCTTTTGTACAGTTTCACCTTTTGGAATCACAGGACTGTTTCACATGTTCCCCCTCAAAAGAGAGAAATTAAATTAATAAATACGGAAAATGGAAGCTAAAAACTGTATCCATTGTTTTATTCTTTTTCTTCCCAAGAACAATGTTGAGTGCGTATATTAAAGATACAGCTTGCTTGTTGGTTTTGGAAATGTTTTCTTTAGGGTTTATGGTCTATTCCTTTACTTCTACCACCATGAAAACATAGATAAATAATAGTTTGGCTTCCAAAATATTATTAGAATAAAATGTAATACTTATATAGAACACAATTTAATTTTTAATGTGCATAAAACTTCCACAGGTGACATTTGAAATCATGCTTAGTGAAAGTGAAGTCACTCAGTCGTGTCCGACTCTTAGCGACCCCATGGACCGCAGCCCATCAGGCTCCTCTGTCCATGGGATTTTCCAGGCAAGAGTACTGGAGTGGGTGCCATCATGCTTGGATGGGCCTAAATTTTCAGGTTCAAAGTAAATACTATGTGTTTGCCCCCTTATAGACATTGCACTCCTTCCATTCTGCTTTATTCAGTGTGGAGTCCATGACAACATGATGGTCCCTTAGCTTCCTCAAAAGAAACGAGGAATTGTCAAAAGGTATCCTTAATATCACAGGTAACATTTAGGATAAACTCTTTATGTAAGATGATTCCAGTCTGTTTTTCTTCTACTAGATCACTACTCATTCTTTCTCTTGTCAAGCTGTTGTCTGTTTGTAAAATAATTTTTATTTCAATTTCATATTTTACAAGGGATTTCATTCATCTTAAATCTGAAAAATTCAACTTTTATTTCCAGAATCTGTATGATGAATTTTCCCACATAAATCACATTTTTCTCCTAAATAGACAAATGAATATGCCTGAACTACAAACTTATGTATAGCACATGCTAGAACTTAACTCTGATATTAAGGATCATTTTGAGACAGTTTGATTTTTAGTAGATGATTCTTTTCCTAGCAAAATATTATTACTGATACTTCTATAGCTAATAGTGAAACAAAATCATATCATCTACAAATTTAGCTCTCTGTGGTAAAATAAGAAGATGAACATCTATTACAATGTTTAAAATGGAATTCCAGATTTTGGAGTTTGCAAAAAACCACACTCTAAATCCATCTCACCTCTAAAGTGTACAGTTTATGAACTTTATATCATAAATCAGGAGCAAAAGCAACTTATTGATTTCATTTTAAAAATCATGAAATAAGAATTTACACAGAACAAACATGCAACTATTTTCTGCAGCATGTGAGCCCTCTAAATATACAGTCAGTCGTCTCTTTCAAAGGATGAAGTAATAAACATCACTCATCAGAGAGCAACGTAGTCGAGTGGGCATGGGAGCCTGACCTGAGAGGGAACCGTTCACACATTACACAGCTCAGGGCCTTCCCTCTGGGACCATGTCTTTCTCAATGTTACTTCCATTAAAGAGGGAAATGGCTAACTCTGCTTCCAAGAGAAGAGCCATAGATTTTTCCTGCTGCCATAATAGCAATGGGTAACATAGCTTCAGCTCTTAACTCCCTGGAATTTAGGCTTTGTACTGGATATATTGTCCATGCATTCCTTGTCAGCATCTCATTTTCTATATGCATTTGTGCTTGAAAAATGCTCTGTGTGTATCATCATTGCTATAAATGAATAGTTGTCTTTTCTCTTTTCCCTTACTGATCCTGAAATTTAGTATGTTGATATTGATGGGACCATATTAAGCAAGAGTATCAATTTGAAATTTCTACCAGGAAGCAAAAATTACTTGCATGAAAACTAAATATTTATAATCTAAAATGTATTCACTCTATCCTTGTAATCACTACTCAATAAGATCCATCCATCCATACACACACAATCCACAGCTAATGTACAACATGCAGCTTAGCATTTGTAAATTTACTACAAAAATAAGTTCATTAAATGAATCATGTCTCCTTGTTGATTTACTGGAAGATTAAAACCAGTCAATGACTGTCATGAAATCATAACTGGAGTATTAGTAAGTCTTGTTTATTACAGTTATTAATGAAAAATAAAGCTTTGGAAAATATTAACAGTAAGATATTCTAGTTGTACTGATATAATTAATGTGCTACATTAAAATGATTCCCTTAAAAACCACTAGAAGTAAAATAATTATACCACAAGCTTAAATATCATGATTGCCTTTCTCATCAATTTGCATTTGTTATATAGTTGTAGAAATTCCTAAACATTTTGGTACTTTAGGGAAAATTTCCACTAACTCTAAATTTACATCCCATTAAAAAAATTTCATCATTTTTTTTTCATCTTTGTACCTTGCTTCTGATTGTCGAAGAATTGATGCTTTTGAACTGTGGTGTTGGAGAAGACTCTTGAGAGTCCCTTGGACTGCAAGGAGATCCAACCAGTCCATCCTAAAGGAAATCAGTCCTGAATATTCATTGGAAGGACTGATGCTGAAGCTGAAACTCCAATACTTTGGCCACCTGATGCGAAGAACTGACTCATTTGAAAACACCCTGATACTGGGAAAAATGAAGGCAGGAGGAGAAGTGGTAACAGAGGATGAGATGGTTGAATGGCATCACCAACTCAGTGAACATAAATCTGAGTAAGCTCGGGGAGTTGGTGATGGACAGGGAAGCCTGGTGTGCTGCAGTCTCTGGGGTCGGAAAGAGTTGATATGACTGAGCAACTGAACTTAACTGAACTGAACTAAACCTTGCTGCCAATCAGTATATTTCCAAATGTTTTAATATGATTTTGTAACTGACAGTGGTGTCATCACCAGCAGAGGTTGATGTTAAAATATCAACATGGTGGGATGTTGGGTTGTTTTTTTTTTTTAATGTCTGACAGAGTGAGAGTTGTTGAATCTTAAGATAAGCAGGGACTCCAGAAACAACAGAGGACACAATGAGTGGAACATGATATGTGAGATGGGAAACTATCATTTCATGGAAACCTAGTTAACAGAATTCCAAAGTTTAAGAAACTGAGCTTTTTCATGGCTTTACTACAAGAAATGGAACCCCAGATTTAGACATTCACAAGCTAAGGAGTTATTAAAGTCCCACTAAACCTGGCAGAATTGAGAGTTCCTTTTTGCTAAGCACTAACTTCACTTTCCGTGTATTTACTGAGTCAATACTAGTATTCCTTCTTTTTTTTTTTAATGTGGACTGTTTTTAAAGTCTTTATTGAATTTGTTACAGTATTGCTTCTGTTTCATGTTTTGTTTTTCTGGCCATGAAGCATGCAGGATCTTAGCTCCCTGACCAGGGATCAAATCCACATCTCCTGCATTGGAAGTTGAAGTCTTAACCACTGGACCACCAGGGAAGTCCCTAGTATTTCTTCTTTTGTAGGTAAGAAATATTGCTGAGCATCTGGGAAAATAAAATGAGAAGACAAAATAAGAAAACAATGGACTAGAAATGCATCAATCTCAGTGAAATTTAAATTCACTTCATCATTCGTTCATTCACCAAATATTTATTGGGGGCCTACTATATATCAGATACTTCTTAATCCCACTGTGAATTCTAAACATTTAACTTTTATAGTATTTTCTCTGCATTATATCTCTACTTTAGCAAATAACAAAATGTGTGGATCTTATTTGGAACCATGAGTGTGTATAATATTTTCTGCAGTCAGCTGAGGTCACTTGGCCACTGTGGGCTCTGGAAGTGGAGTTTTCCACACTAATAGGACAGCGGTCAACTTAAACTTCAATAGAAAGAAGACTGAGTTGATTTCTAAGTGGTTTATTTTAACTCTCCACATTTCAAGAAACATTTCAATTTTCAAACATTTCAAAGGAACTGCTTTTATTACATTTGTATTAGAAATATTGACTCTTCTCTCACAGGAAGCCCATCAGGGTGGTAGAATTGCCCTGAGAGGGGAAGCTATGTATGAATTACTTTATCGGCAAGTTTGATATGCTAAGACACCCTCATAGTGAATAGCATTTAAATTGTTTTTCCATATGCTAGTTACTTGTAGGTCTACGAAAGCTAATTTGGATTGTCCTGAGCTAAAAAATTCAATTTCTTACTCCCTAGTCCCAAAAGATAAATATTAGCCTCAAACACTGAACCATAAGAACAGAAACTAAAAATGGCACTTGTACCAGTAAAAATATCATAGGCAGTAAAAATAACAGCCATGATTCTCCTTCTATCATATCATTTAGGCCTGGTAGAGAGGCTTAGTGAGAGGTACACAGTATACTACCATCATACATACCAACTGTTTGTACTATTGACAATGAGGAAATCTCAAAGTCCAAAATTCCCTCATGCAAACACAATGAAAATAAATTTTTAAAAAATCTACAAGGAAGCTATTTACAAGAACATTTATAGCTCTGAAGTTAAAAATAAACGAGGGAAATATAAGCAAAGCAATATATGTGTCTGCCATCTCACTCAGCAAAAAAATGCACTGCCCTGCATCATTTCCCCATGGGGGAAGACTCTACTTTTTTTTTATTGATCAGGATGAACAGAATTGTTCACTGATGGTATTAGCTATTGATATTAACAAAGATGTTAGACTCAAGGAGCAGACTTACAATTGATGCAGAAAAGGAGCTGCACACACTCTTCAGTCCCGCCAACCCAGTAGTTTTAAGTTTCCACTGTGCCAATGAATGTTCTTCAAAGCATATTTTAGCTACAAGAATTGCATGCCCAAACGACACATTACTCATTTCCCACACAATCTGATGCTCAAGCACACTTGTTTTTTCAAACCCTACAACAGAAAG